>NC_089752.1:56914174-56956674 GCF_040412425.1 Macrobrachium rosenbergii | reverse complement strand
CCTCGACGAAGTAATCCTCATCCCGACCAGGGTGAGACCCATTCGTAAGATATTCTCTCTTTTGCATTGTAGTTTTGTTTGTATCATTAAACGAGATGATGGTTGTATCCTTTTATGGCTTAGCTACCCATATTAGGCAGGCCTTTATAAATATTATTGCCTATTAATGTCGAGTGAGCATGCGCCCGACTGGATATGAAGATATTTCATTCAGCTTCAGGGGACTATAATCCAAAGATGACCCTCGGAGGCTATGTTGGTGATTTCATTCTTGTTTGCTGAGTAAGTTTATTATTTTGTGTTTGTATTGTCGGCCTTCTTTTTGTGTGACTTCTTTTCTCGTTGTAAGACAATCAGTAAGGCTACCAATATACTTTTAAGTAAAGTCGTACTGAACTTCAGTCAAGAAATTATGTTTGCTTAACATTGGGCGTTGCAGCAAACACAGTTTTATTTTTCATTAGCAAACACTCTCTCTTTACTTTGCTTAAGAAACACGACCATGAAATGCTCTTCTTAGAATCTCTACTCTATTCATGTAACTAGACTATTAAGTGCACACATGGTCATTAACTTATTTAAGAAACACCACCATAAAACAAACTGCATAGAAGCATTACAACCATTTCAGCAACACTGCATGAGATGCAATACTGAGAATCATTCCTTTAACAAAAGAAATCCCTCCTTGTCTTACTCTTACGTAACGCCAATCCCCTGATTTACTTCGACGATCAGTAACTGTGACATAACACACTGCCAGGATCCAACGTGTGATGTAAGCCTGAAGAATCCCCCTCGTGTGTTGCCACGTGGTACCCAGGGTAATAGAAGATGCTCTTTGGATCTTCGTTGTTCAGAGTGAGAGACATTTATTCTTGTAAGAAATGCGTTAAACGACTGAAAATATAATTTTGTACAGTATTTTTGCTCTTGACCGTGGACGTTGCTACGACAGATATATCAACAGAAAATAGTCATGCTGGAATGTATTGAAGAATGAACGACAAATTTATTCTTGTAAGAAGTGAGGAAAACGATCACTGGGTTATAATGATTCTGGAATAACGAATTTTAAAAGTATGAAAATGAAGTGTTTTAAGATGATTCCGCGGAGGAATGTGAAAATATGATGTTGCAACATTCCAGATTTACCTTGTGTGGTCGGGTTTTCAGCGTGAGAGGCAGAGAGCCAGGGATAATAATAGGAGGGTGTTCGTCTCACCTTTGCCCCTATTATACCTGCCTGGTGTATGGGATTCCGCTGGACTCGGACCGTCGTGGATGATGCTGCTGTTCCTGAGAATCAAGTTGAAAATGACTGTTGAGGTGATGAGGATGGTGATGATGATAGCGTTCATGACGATAATGGCATGATGACAGTGATGATGAAAGTTAGAAAAAAATCTTTTATTTCCATTTAATGTTCATCCTGAATAAAGTCTAAAACTCAAAGAACGCTCTTGACATTTTCATTGGCACGCATAAGAATAAGCTTATGAGTGCCTATGAGACTGTAAACAGTGTTCTTTGTTTTAGACTTTAATCATGTAGTTTACTATACCCATTCTGTTGTTGTGTGAATACGTGCAAATTATGGCTAAGTTCGCGATGATCATGAAATGAAATTTTCCTTTCGTCTATATTTATGGAGGAAACCTCCAGCTTCATAACTTCATTGCATAAAACTGATGAGCCACAAGTTTTTCACATACATTGTGAAATGCGGACATAGCCATGCCACCCATGAGTTCCTTGTGTACCTCATCACCGTTTTATCAGATTTTTTCAGTTGCTTATTTTACGAATGACTGGTTAGTTTCCTGCAGTGGATGTCTTTAGCCGTATATGGAGGTGCTTGTGATAATGTCAGTTATTTAATTTTCGTGGCTTCTTGATGGCACATCCTTTTTTAGTCCGCGAGTAAAAGTTGAAAATCCGTGATTTCAGTGATGCTTCTCAAAGGGTCATGCGATTTGGAAACCGCTGCGCACGAAATGTATTTTTTTCTCGTCGGCTCATGGGAGCAGTAAAACGTATATCGTTGTCGGAGTATCTTTCACGATATGAAAATAATTAGAGAGAAACTTTTATTAAATGTAAAAATTCGGTGGTACGACTTGGCCTCTTATGGCATAAGAGAAACTATACCTCTTTCGAAATTTCGTAATTCAGAAAGTGTCGCTTTATGGGAATATTACCAAAATGATAAATGACATTTCCGTTGTTTGTGTGTGTGTATTTTGAAATTCTAAGTTCCTTTCAATTTAAAAGTGTTTCTGCAGAGCAAAATAATTTCTTTGTATTGAGATTTTAGATTTAGACTTTGTTCCAAGAACATAGGTATTTTCAGGCGAGGCCAGTTATCGTTGAAATTACCAAAAGGAGAAAGAAAATATTTCAGATCGTGAGATTCTGAAAATAAGCGTTTGGATCAAGTAAAAACTTCGTTCCCAGAAGCATAATTCAAGAAAAATGCAGCAGGTTATGAAGTTGCTGCTATTCCAACAACGAAATCAGATCTTAGAAAAAAAAAATATATTGGTAAGTTTTGCTGACAACTTTCAAGTTACCAAACAATTGTCGGTACTTTCGGATGCCAAATCACTTGGTAGGTGGCGCCATTAGGCGTTACTTTGATTTTCCCCATTGTTGTGTATGATGTCTCTCGTTTGTTTCCGTTAAGCTGGGTGAAATTAGTTCATTTGTGACAGGTCAGCATTTGAATGGATCTCAGCTGGTAAAACTGGTAGTCGTACGTGAGTCGTTACCTGATATTACATGTAATGATAGTAGTAACTGTGGTAATAGATTTTACGAAATAAACGTTTTCAAATGGTAAATTTCATTGGTATTCTATGAGTTTATTAATAAAAGGATACTTATTTTACATTGTTGTAGGAAGCGTCATATATTACCATAGTCATAAGTCGCGTTCTGACTTTATGGTATGAAAAATCTCTCTCTCTCTCTCTCTCTCTCTCTCTCTCTCTCTCTCTCACGTCTGGAAGTGGAAAAACTTGATTTTGAGTGTCTGGAAGACGGTGATCTTGCTGTCTAGCAATTGCGAGTCTTGTTGAGACTTGTTGCTCGTGCTAGCTCTGTGTTGCTCCTGGGCAGGTAGGTCAAGAGGTTGCAGCCGCTTTGGTGGCCGCCACACCCATCTCTCTCTCTCTCTCTCTGCCAGGTGGTCACTACTTTTAGATAGTGTCTTTCTCCCTCTGCTAGGTATACAGAACATTGATCATTTTACAAGAGTCTTCAGAAAAGCAATTTTCTCTCTCTCTCTCTCTCTCTCTCTGATACACACATACATGCACATGAAGTTTACAAATGTGGTAATGTCTCGACTCTGTAATTATCCGGAACGCAAAGCCACCTTCACTTTCAAAGATCATGCAACTAATGTAATGTAAAACACGATAGGAAATTTAAAATATATAACTGAAGATTTCATGTTAAATAAATTATTCTGTATGCCTAGGTAATCGTAGAAATGCTTAGCCACGTTACTTAAAATTCATTGTTATTATTATTATCATTTAAAATGACGAATTTTCGAATGAAAAGAACTTAATTAGCCACTAACATAATAATACCAAAATTTCCAGAATGTCCATATGTTCAAAAAGATGAGTAACAGAAAGTATGGTAATTCCACGATAATATATTATATGATTATATATATATATATATATATATATATATATATATATATATATATATATTATATATATATATATATATACACATATATATGTATATATAAATGTATATATATATGTATATATATATTGATAGATAGATAGATAGATAGATATACGTATATATATTAATATATATATATATGTGTGTGTGTATGTATGTATGTATGTATGTATGCTAAAATAGTCTAGGGCAATAGAGCTAGGCAAATTTCTAACAAAAGTTCGTTCGTGATTTATTTAGAAATACCTGTGATAATATTGACTAGAATTATACGTTCCAATGATCGAATGTAAGCCCCAAAATACAGGTGAAACCAATGAGGCACAAGTGATGTGGAGGTTGGGTCTCTGTGACCTGAATGATTGACATCATTCCAGGAAACTTGTCAATCTACACTTCTTTACAGTATCCATTGCAGTTGACATCTGGGCATCGAGTGATCGTGGAATTACTCAAGATGTGGTTTAAATTAAGTGAATGTAAAGGAAATTGAAATTGAGGCAGGTATGAAAATGAAGAAATAATGAACCTCTCTCTCTGTCGTTGATATTATGGGGGTAGATTTTGAAGATCACTGACCCTTTGTTTTATAGACCAGTCTTCTTTTTTTTATAATTGGTATTCCTTTAAGATTAAAAACGAATGCATCCTCAGTCTTTTGTGGGGATGCACACGGTCGTACACTGTTTGAAATTCAAGTGTTTATTACCATATCTAGCTACATAATCACCAGCATGTCTCTCTGAGGTCTTTGTGAAGGTACTGCTTTATATATATATATATTGAGTATATATATATATATATATATATATATATATATATATATATATATATATATAATATATATATATATATATATGTGTGTGTGTGTGTGTCTTTGTTACCTTAGTTTTTTTTTAGCTGGTTGGATAAAAGTCCCCTGCGTACATCCATATAAAGCATTCCTGCATGTGGAAGTATATTTTCGGAGATGCGTTTAACGATGCTCATTTATCAGGAAACCTGATGCCTTCGTGGACAAAAGGAGCTACGAGAGTCTTTTGATAGCCTTGTATGCTAATGGGATGCCTTCCTTCCTTGAGTTAGATGGGCAGGAGTCGTTGCAGTCGGCATGGGTCATCCATTGTGCCCGACTCTTCGTTGGTGGGCCTTTTCCTTGCCCATTGTCGATACCCCGATTGATAGAGGATGAGCTTGACTGATCCATCCTACAATTGAAGATGGATTCTTGATAGCCATGGTAATTTTTCTGTCTGGATGCTCTCTTTAGTTATGAATCATCCATGTTCCATGTTTATATACATGCATGTATAATGCATAGAAAATGTGGATGTTTTACGGCAAACACGCCGGGTTATGTATACAAGGATGTATAAGCGAATCCCACAGGAAAAAGACAGACAGAAGTTCAGTACCAAGCGCTTTCACGTTTAGTAACGCATCATAGGGGCCTGTCTTTTTCCTGTGGGATTCGCTTATACACTGAAGTCACGTGCATCCACTGTGATTTTTTAAGCGCAAGGATGTATATATACTTGTTGGATTGTTGGCAAAAAATGTACTTTTTGTGTGGTATATAAAATTTCAGACATACCTAAACGTCGGTCAAGGTTTCCCACGGAAGTACGTTGTTGCATTTATAATCTGGTTTTATCACACGTGCTTTATTATACATTATATATATATATATATATATATATATATATATATATATATATATATATATATACATATATATATATATATATATATATATATATATATATATATATATATATATATATATATATATATATATATATATATCCATTTCTTAGGATATTTTAGGACACTATTTTATGTAATTAACAGTCATCTGTTGTATTTATGTGACGTTAAGTCTGTAGGTGTGTCTTTCAGGAAGTTTTAGTAACCTCCCTCTCTCTTAGTAACTCTCTTTGTATTAATGTATGTGGAATTCACAGCGGCATTTTCAGAACGGTGAATAAATTGATTGTTCCTTGACTTTCTTAAAGGAAATGTTATAAGCCGAAAGGTGTGTGTGTGTGTGTGGGTGGGCGGCGGCTGGGGAGCGAGTTTCTAACATATAAAGGCATATTTTCAAAGAGAAATAATCAACTGTACTAGCAAAACTGCCTTCTGATAAAGAATCCTCTCCGTCGCCCTCACAGAAGTCCGTAACTTGATTCGAAGTGAAGAGAGGCTAGCCAGCCTATCTGATGAGACGTGGCTCTCCTATTCTAAGGCTGATAACAGGGAGATGCCAGACTAATGCCAGCTATCTCCAGTTATCTCGCTATTCTTTAGTGCCACCGAGAAGCAAAGAAACGACGTTGAAACCCATTCAACTCGTGACACAGTAACGAGGATTTGGTAAAGATTTACGAAGTTAGGCTACATTATGCGGGCTTGGGGTTAGCCTGTAGCAACCAGGCCCCGAGGTCAGTCATTTCTAGGGGGTTATCAATCCCGCATCGCGAGCACCGCGTGATGAATCATTCCGAGTTCCCGGGGATGTCTCGTCGTTGTCTGAGGTTGGGGTATGCGAGTCGCGCTGGAGAATGTAACCCATGTGGTTGCCAGAGTCTCTCTCTCTCTCTCATCGGAAGTTTCGTGACCTACATGCGTATTTATTCTTTTATTTGTAACCATTTCAGACCTGTATGGTTGCAGCAACTCAGATTGGCGTTAGTTATGAAATAGGTCTTCTTAAGTCACACGAAACAATTCTCGAGAATAAACGCGCGTATGATTTGGCAGGTGTTAGTGAAAGGACCAGCCAGAGTGACCAGTGCCTGAGTGCCCAGTGTCTAGCTTACCTAACTGCCCGAATGAATGGATGAGTTATAGACAGCCCCACCCACCCCCTTTTACCTGTTTCGCTACTGCCCGCCGTCCGTTCACCTGAAGCCCAAGAAGGGCAGGAGGCTATAGACCTCGCGATTTTGTTGATCGTGCACGACCTCGTATTGTTGTTCGGATGGATTTTAATTGAGCCGTGAATGGCCCTCAATGAAAAGCGCCGACCGGCCGGTAGAAAGTATTCGTGATTACATGGGGCGAAAGAGCTCTCGGGAATCGAGAGAACGAACGCTGGCGTTAGGTCGGTGGTCTTGCGCAACGACTCCGCGTTTTCATCGTGGCTCCGACTAACCAAGAATTAAGACCTGCGATGTAATAATAACTGTGGATTACGAACCGTGATGTAATGACTGTAAATTAAAAGTCGTAAAGTTCGGGGCTTTATAGGTTTTCAGAGATTTTCTCGTATTTGTTCGGTAAGTTCGCTTGTCATGGTTCGCGAGCGGCATTCAGGCGAGCATTGATTCTGAAAAAAACATAATAAGATCTACTGGTCACATTTCCCAGGTCCCTGTAAATACCACAGCCAACAGGCAAACTTTGGAGGAAATATTTTAACCATTTTATGTCTATTGATTTTGTGTATTGAAAGAAATATTAATTTTTACTTTCTTTTTTAATACCAAGGAAGTTGTTAATGAACTCGTGTTATTGATCATGTAGTACTCGGTTATATATAAAGTGTTAATACTATATATAGTAGAGTGTATTGGAGACTTGTTATAGTATGCTAATAGGGCCTTTTCGGGCTCCAAAAAGCAGTGATACTGATCATGCAGACACGTTGATAGCAAAAAACTTCTTTTCGTGCCTGGGACAGCAATTACGGAACATTGAAAATGAAAACGCTCTCACTCTCTCTCTCCTCTCTCTCCTCTCTCTCTCTCCGAACCTTAGATCTAAAACATCATCCATCAGCAAACGAAAAATTTATGGCGAGGTCATAAAATTTTAAGAGATTGTCTACCAGCTGAAAAATATTCGTGTGTGTGGGTATATGTGTACAGCTTGTGTATGCTTGCGTTTTTGTATCGTATGTAGCTTGAAACTAACAAAAATACCGGCAGCAATTTTAGATGTTATTGATTTATATGTATTTAACTTGTTGTGCACATATCCGTAACATTTTCTTACGTTTTTGCTCTATACATAGGGATAAGTTATATATTTCTCTCTCTCTCTCTCTCTCTCTCTCTCTCTCTCTCTCTCTCTTTGAGGTTCTTTCTTTAGGGAAAGTTTCGTACAAAAAGTAATTTACATGTTTTTATAGTTTAAGGCTGTTCTACGGAAAAGATTAGAACACGCTTTTATACTTTTTTATTGCACTGTTTTAGTACGATGAAGAAATATCGCTTAGTGAAAGTACTAGCGTGCAGAAAGAGAGATGGGTGAAAGTACTATATGAGATATATATATATATATATATATATATATATATATATATATATATATATATATATATATATATATTATATATACGAGTATATATATATATATAAATTGTTTTCGCTAGCGACATTTCTTTTTTAACGCAGCTACGCGCTTTAATGTATTTCGCACGAGGCCCTGCACGAAGAACCCTGACCCTGGTGCCAACGATGATTGCAGGAAAGCCACAGTGCCAAACCAGTAGATGTTACGCCAAGTGCCACCTTGCATGACACATGCTCATCTCGGTTTAATCAAAACTTAATCAAGGTTTTTGATCAGACTATTAGATTTATTTTTTTATTTTAAATCGTTTGTCAAATGGTCCAACTGATTGGGCAACCCAAGCACTTGGCTTTTTGTCCAGGACCCTATAACCAAACCAGATTTATTGTCACTTAGTTAAAATTGGAGTCTCCTCATTTTTACTTACATCTTTTGGCCTGTGGCCATAATTCAGTGTTGCCAGAAAGGGTCAAGGGTGAACATTATGGCTGGTTTCTGTCGTGACTATCAATTTGTCTACCTACACATTTTGAGGCTGCGTGACCAGTAATGATCAGTGCATCTCAAACCTAAGCTGCCTTTTGCAGTGTTGTACGTAAGAAGCCACCAAAAATTATAAGTGAAGTGTAGTAAAGAAATATAATTTTATACCATCCTAGTCTATTTTTAAAATTAAATAGTGATCTTGGAATAACAAGGACTACTGGGAGAGGTCGAGTTGAAAGGAACGAAAAGCTATCAGATACTGTAACTAGTATTCTGGATGTTCTTCCGATGTTATTTTACAATCTGGAAATACATTTTGAGTATTTTGGCCAAATTAACACTTACTTGTTGCATTAGGACTGTTTCTGAAAGGATTTTAGCTCCAAAGGAATTTGAATAGTCCGTGGAGAATTTTTTTTAAATCACAAAACTATTCCCGAGTCAGTTTCTTATTATCACCGTATATTCCTCTATTAGTTTTTCATACGAATACAAATTACCATAAATTTTCTGATTACTATACAATTTCACAGTTATTACACATGCTGTGATGGCAGTCTGATAAGCTATTCAAACCACTCAAAATTAAAGGAGTTTCTTAGTTAATATCAAAGCAATTTGGTTATATTAGTGATAGATGTAGTCCTAAAATCGCACTTGACTGTTGTGTTAACTTACATAATATCATCACTTACACCGTAATCCAGTAATGAGCTCAAGGCCAGTTTTGAGTGGCGTGCATCTGCACACAGTCCTTGTATCGCCTTTCCTATTGGCTGTCAGTCAGGTGCCAGTTTGCGGGAGCTATGTCGGTGCTTTGCGTAGGCCTTTGACACGATCCATCATTGGAAGCCGAAGTCTCTGATGATGCTTTGAAATAAAGCTTTGTCATACTTCTCGTTGACAGGTAACTGAGTTTTTTCCTGCGTGTTTTTAATTTTTATCATTTTTTTATATAGTTGCTACATTTTATAAAATTCATTTCAGATGAACAAACATTGAGTGTATGTCTTATGGGTAATTACATAGTTAAAGAAAAATATAAATTGTTCATTCAAGTATTTTGCGTTTGTTGTCGATAGTTTGGTTCAAGCATTTTTTCTGATAATAGATTTTACTCATAGCCAATGCCACCATCCAAACAAAACCTCGCGCCAGTTTTCCTTTGAGAGCGAGAGTACTGGCGAAGGGCGTCGCCTTCAGCTTCAAGTTACGGCTCCCAATTTTAACCCGGCTTCATTCATAATTGATGTAAATGGGTCGGCAGAGATCAAATGGAATGAACGTAAATACACTCGATGTGTGATTCATCACGTTCTTGGTCTTAGCCGTCAGTCAGAATTTCTGTAGGTGTGAATCGACGGACGCCATTTCGCTAAAATATTTGTAAATTATCGTAAAACTTTAGTCCTAACTTGCGCATACAACAAATACTCTTGAATGAGTAAGTGAGATTACTTTCCATCATTTTTAGTAAACGCATTTCACCTAGAGCTTTCTTTTCCTTTGTTCAAGGGTCTAGCGTGCGTGTGTTTAAGGGGTACCTTCGTGTTTTTCTTGGTCTCTTTTTTCTCTCAACTTTTTTTTCCGTTTCATTTTCTTATCTCGTGGCGCTGAAATGAGATTGTTTTGACTTCGTATTCCACGCATGTTCTGGGCAAAATTACCCACATAACCAGCCCTCGGGAACAATCTCACAACACCGTGACGCTCTCAGACACGTAACTTACCGAACCGACTTTCTCACGCACGCAGACGCATTTGAGCCAGAGAGGGAGAGCCTATACAAACATGTCGGTATTTCATAGAGAGACCAGCAAATCGTGGTTGCGTATGTCCTATGCCTTTTACCTGGGACATGAGATGATTATCCTCCCTCATTCCATCAGAGAGAAAGCCTGGAGAAAATTCAATTTGTGTGTGTGTGTGTGTGTGTGTGTGTGTGTTTTGTAGGTAAGCCTGAGTACTACTGTTTTAATGGAAAGTATTGAAAGCCTTTCTACAATAATGCAAAGTATCGACTCCCAAAAATAAAAATGTCACGTACAACGCTACAAGAAAGGAGCCCACGCACACACAAAAAAAAACTTCTGCAAAATTATGCACGGTTGAGATTCATTTTTAAAATATTGCGCGAGAATTTAGAAAAGAACACGGCCTACGCACGAAATGGCCTACGCACGAAAGAAAGCCAGCGATGTGTTAAGTTCTCGTCTGATAGTATCCCATTTATTTTGCGTCTGAAAGGCATGCCCTGCCACAACGCCGTTCTCTGAAGTATTGATATGTGCCCGAGGTTTTCATGCCCGTGACCCCAGGGGCAAAAGCCACACCTTAATGATCACTTACTACGAATATGTTAACCTTGCGCTTACACGAACGAGACGATTTCCTCAGTGGCTATAGGCTTATGTCTGCTTGTGGTTGTTTAAGCTTCCAGCGGTCGGATTTCGAACGGAGCTGTAAATTCCAAGTGACCATAGTTTCTGTGCACGGACGGGTGATAGCGCAAGTTCTCTAGCGTTGTTTCCAGTCTTCTCTTACTTCTGGAAACATCACCAGTGAACAGGGGTACAGAAGAAGTATCCGAATAAATGGTTGGCACATCTATATCTGTTTTTATGGGCCTTTTTATCTCCATAGTGTACTGTTGGATTACAGTAAAAGACATTCATATTAGGTTGGGCTTAAGAATTCTGGATTCCGCTGTGTACTTTACAAGTGTTTACGTAGGGAGGGCCACTTGGCAAACACCGAGGCCTTTTACCCTTCTCCCTCGAATTCTTGCGAAGATATTGTATAAATGAAACACGCCCTTCCTAATGGGGCAAGTGTATACATATAGGGCTAGTCTTATGAGTAGGCCTAAAACGGCGCCATGTGCGGAATTAATTTCCTCTCGAAAATCGAACTTTGTTTTCGAAGTACGGATGACTGTGTTAGTTTTAGTTGCGTAAAATTTTAAATATATACTAAAGATGAGTTTTCGCTATCCTCATCATAAAATAGAAAATAATGAGGATGTTGGTGACTTTTTTCTGAAGATACATCACACATTCCTCAATCTGCTGTGAAAAGCATATGTTAATCTGCCTTATAAAAGTGAGCAAAAAGATTAAAGTTGACTCTGTTAGCTAGATATAATTACGTACTGTATATTTTCATCTCTTACAATGAATTAAAGACATTTTATGTTGTAGGGTAGAATTAATCGTAATTATGTAATTATAAGTAAACTCAACAAATCCGGTATAATGCAGTTGATACATACATATATGTATATGTGTATACACACACACACACACACACACACACACACACACATATATATATATATATATATATATATATATATATATATATATATATATATATATATTGTGCCGCACAGGATGATTATTAAGTTGGTTGAACTATAGTGGAGCATTTTCCTTTGTCTGGCACCACTTGATTAATTCTGTGGAGCTCTCTCTCTCTCTCTCTCTCAACTTTAGGTTCTGTTTTTGAGAAATGAATTTTAGTTGCTTCTTGATGTTACTGTCCGTGTAGACATAAATCTCCGTAACACTGAAAGTCGCAGACACGTAAACGAACAACCTTAGGTTGTGTATGGATTTCGATTTATTTTTCCTAACAGCGTTTGCACCCACGAGGACAAATTAAGTTAATCCGTTAGAGTTTTTTTCCAAATTGATATCATCTTATACTGGGTAAGGGCATGAGAAAATTTTGTAGTGATATAATTTGCATTTTTGTCCAAAAGACAATAGATTATGTCTCTGAATGACTTGGTGTATTTATTACTTTCGACTTCCTTCGCAAACGATGTTACTTATCCAGTGGGAAGTTATGCATGATTAATAATCTCAGAGAGCTTTGCGATTCAAGATTTGCTACATAATATATAGTGGCTGTATGTTTATGTGTGCTTTCCATCTGTATTAACATACAGTCAACATATTGGCTTTATTTGATTCGATATGAACAAAAACTTGTGTATTCGTTAACATCAGATCGCAGTTTTACCAAATTGTTTTTTGTCCAGTCATTTTTTTTTTATCCAATATTGCTTTTGTTGTAATGAATCGAAATGTTGTTCATTTAATAAGGATAATACAAAAACTACTTATTTCTGCCGGTTGAGCTGATTCTTAAATTCACTTAGTAACCCATTTGTCTAGTTATTTGCTCGCAAATCCTTACAATTTTATTTTTGCTCTTTACTTTTGAGCGGATTCAGTGAAAAGAGGAAGTGTGTTGACTAAAAAGGATTTTCCTATTCAGTCGCTCGGTCACATAGGACTGCCAGATGATGGTGAATTGACTCAAGTCAGTCGGAAATATAAAGCTCTTTGCCACGGGGATTTCGTCACCTCGTCTCTTGATAGAGCAGAGCGTGTTGTGAGGAGGGAGGGAGAGAGACACAGAGAGAGAGTTGTAATAGCTTGGGATTAACCTCCAATACAGTTCTATGGGTACTCATAGAAAATGCCTAGTTGTTAGTTATTCGCATAAAAGCTGCTGTCCTCGCCACTAGCATATTAATGACCATTAGCCTTTGTTCCAACATCGGTGAGGACACCTGTTTCCTAGATGTTTCTGTTGCTTGTTTTGTTGTTATAGTAAAAGTTTGATGAAGGTAGGTTTGTCAACTGATGTTCTCTTCAATTTTTATAACCTAAGCGTCGAACATGTTGTAAAATTGGAATGAAGTTAGACCTGACACCTTGTCTGTTATTCGGTTGATCCTTATTGTGTGTGCCCACCTGTGGAGCTGAACAATAGATCTCACCTAATGATGGCGTTAATCAGCGGTAGCCCTCGCTCCCACAGGGCCACTCACTTCCACACCCATTCCCATTCCCCCCACACACACCCTACATCCCTCCGGCTTAATCTTTAAGAGCTTTTCCCCCCAATAAAAAGAGAAAGACTTCCCCCGACGTTTTTCTCTTTTTGATTTCCGCTTTTTTCTCTCTCTCTTATTCATCGAAGTCTTTCCATGGGCCTAATCTTTTTTTAATATATATATATATATATATATATATATATATATATATATATATATATATATATATATATATATATAAATGTCTTTTACTGTAATATAACAGTATAATATGAAGATAATAAGGCGCATAAAACACTGTATGAACGAAATATATGGTTGAAACGTTCATACATTGTTTTGTGGGCCTTTTTATCTTCATATATATGTATGTGTGTATATAGATAGATATGTATGTATACATGTATAATATATATGTATATTATATATATATATATATATATATATATATATATATATATATATATATATATATATAGACAGATATGTATATATAAATATATATATATATATATATATATATATATATATATATATATATATATATATATATATATATATATATATATATATATATATATATATATATATATATATATATATAGACAGATATGTATATATAAATATATATATATATATATATATATATATATATAATGTGTGTGTGTGTGTGTATACACGCATACTTATGTGTGTGTGTGTGTGTGTAAAATACTTGATTTGCTGTCAATATTTGAAGCTCATCTTTAAATGTGTATTGAAATTCCAGTAATACATGACTGTTGGAAATTGGCACTGCAGTCATTTATTTGAAAAAAAAAAAGCATTGAGTTGTGTATAGTTTCAGTTACCAGAAACATAAGAGAAAGTAGTCTTCGATTCCCCAGAATACAAGTTTTAGGTCCTTAATGAAGACTGATTGATGAGTTAAACGAAACTGTTCGTCACTTGAATATTCATAAATGTCCATTCAACAAGACCTGAGAAACTGACAGTGTAAGTTTACATTCCCTGGGAGATATTGATTCTCTCTGGTTGTCAAGTTGCTCCGCATGTTAGAGCGGTAATTAAAAATAATTGGAGCCTCAGAATCTATTATCAGAGAAGCAGTTTATTGTCGAAGACGTTTCGTTATTGCAGTCGTCTAATATCATAATTATTATTAATTAGAGAAGCATTTCATGTCGAAGATGTTGCGTTATTACGTTCGTTGTTGATTTTATTATTTTATGATAATAATAATAATAATTGTTGTTGTTATTATTATTATTATTATTATTATTATTTATAAAAATCTCAAAGGCGCATAGTTGAAGTGGTGAGGAATTGAGAATGATGTTAATGTAATGTGTATATATATATATATATATATATATATATATATATATATATATATATATACATACATATATATATATATATATATATATATATATATATATATATATATATATATATATATATACTTTAAATATATTTTACATTGACATCTTTGTGGGTTTCTTCACCCTTATTATTATCATTATTATTATTATTATTATTATTATTATTATTATTATTATTATTTTTATTATTATTATTATTATTATTATTATTATTATGAAAATTTAATTCTTTGTCGTACAAAAAGTGTTATTATTTACATGATCTGAGGTCTGAAAAATATTATTTTTTAGAAATATATTTTTATACCCATTTTTCCTTCCCAACGCCAGTGTGTCTATTAGTATATAGGAAGTTTTACTTTGTCGGTAGTTTTTTTTTTTTTTTTTACGGAGAGATTCAGTTAGCGATCGAATACTCCCAGCTTTTTTCTTCTTAAATGAAACTGAGCGTCATTATGCAAATAATGCAGAAGAAAGCTCATGGACGGATAATTTCCTTTCCTGCCACCTTGTTAGTCTCCGCTTTTCATATCTTTCATATCCGGCGTTTAAACTCGGATCCGAAACTTTCCTTTTAAGTCTGAGCGGGTTTCCCATCCGTCAATTGTCTTATCTGGAGATTACACGAGGGGGAAATTCAATTTGCTTTCCATTTTCGTTTTCTTTTCTCCAATGAAATGACGTTTATGATATCGGGGTTCATAAGGCAAAATTGCTGTCAGTCACGTTAATAATAATATTTGTTTTGCAAACTTACTGAATTATGTTTGCTTATGTTGAGATACTGTACCTTTCACCAAGGATTTAAGATTATTATTCATCTGTAAAGAGTGAATGATTCTAGTTAGTTCTTTATATTATGTATTTTGGGGCACGAAATTTATTTTAATTCCTAGAGAGGAAGATAATGACTTTCCTTTCCTTTTTCGTTGTGTGACATCACTTGTGCAAAATATACCTGACGTATCTCCTTAAATCTTCCTCCAGTGTATTTGCCGATGAATCATCTCACATCTTGATGATATTAAAGCTTCATGACTGTATCAGCATCACGCATTATGAATAAAAGACCGCAACTAACCGCTGCCCTGAATTAAGAAGCGGTGCTTATTGCAGAAGTTTTTTGCAATATGGCGGTCTTCCTAGGCTCATGTCATATTCTTCCTTAGATTATTCATATTCATTTACTCACAGTTTCATAGGTTCTTCCCTCTTTGAGGAAGATGACGGCTGCTATTCAGGGTTTTCTAAATCCAGCCGAGAAGCCATTTTGCATGAAATATTCTTAATAAGCCTCTCTGTCTTTCTCTCAGGCTTATCAGATTCGAAATCTTACAGGTTGCTCTGTCGGGTCACGTCCTGCATATTTATTTTTAGGCTAAAACCCATATTAAGAGCTTGATTTATTAACTTACTTGGAACTTTAACCATCTAAGATCGAGAATTTTTGCCAGTTTTTTTTTTCTTATCCTCAGAGTAGATGTTCCCCTAATAGGGAAATGAGATGAATGAGGTCATTTCAGCTCATGGGACGACTTTAGCTTGCCGTAGAACCCTAATACCTCTGGCATGGCATTTTAAGAAGAGTTTAAAAATACCGAAGTCCACAGACGGCAGGCTTTTATAAAGGAGCTTGAAAAATAAGGATGAAGAAAAATTAAACCTAATGGCGCTCTGTCTCCTTAGTGTGGTGGCCATGGAAGCTCTATCTGTGACATTAAGAGACTGGAGGTCTTATCAGATAGAGGATATTCCTTTCTTCCCCGCCTGTGTTGTGGCGTCTGTCTTGCTGTTGAGCGACAGACTCAGCGGGGTAGAAACATTCCGTGGGTTATTCTGGGGCTCACGAGAAGAAGCCGAGAAGATAACGTTGAAATTGTTCTGGAAACCGAATAATTTGTAGTTGCTTGTATCTGTTAGAAACCATTCTTTTACAAAGGAAAGGGAGGAGAATTTAGTAATTACTATTATTCCTAATGTATCTTATTTCGTATGTAGAAAAGGTTAATTTACAACTCTCTCTCTCTCTCAGATGCTTTAACATTCCTCTCGGAAAATAAAAATTGCTGTAATATCCGGTATATTTTCGTGACGCGTTTGTTAGGTAAAATCTGTGTTCATTAGAAGCCACACAGCGGAAGACCAAGAGAATGTGTCCAGCATCTGTTTACTGAAGTGGGGTTTAATGGGGAAGGAGATTTAATGCACACGTTGTCATCTAAATTGTAATTTGAACAGGACACGTGTTTGCGTGAGCACTGACAGATGCTGGGCTAATCCCTGTAAGTGGAATTGCATGAGGAATGAAATCTACCCAAGTGAGGGTTAGAAAGTGCTGCCATCCACTGCTTGGCCCCAACTGACACATGAAAAGTTGCGGGGGGTGGGGGGAGACCTTCATTCGCAACTTGAGGGGAGGTGGTTAACAAGGGGATGTTGGGATTATCTGCTTCACTACCCAGAAAATACCAAAAAGGAAAAAATAAGAAATTGAAGGATTGAAAGATGTAGAAATAAGGACCGCTTTCATTTTTATCCAGTCATAGACAAGTTGTTCCTTCATGTTGTTTTGTCAAATCTCTTGCAATTCTGTGAAAGTTTAGTTGTTGTTGCCTATATGTATAATGAGCTGTAGTGACCGCTTATAATCCGTCGGGTCGTCTGATCTTGTATCCTCCTCTTATGGCTTTGAAGCTTATTAATGTGATTGTAAAGGAAGGAGATTCGAGGCAATTTTTATCTCTCACATTAATTTACAGCGCACGTTAGCTTTGGAGCCAAGCCTCCCTTTGAAGGAGAGCATTCAGATCTGGGATGAAAGGAAACAATTCATTCCCTTTATTGATTTAGGCCTAAAGGGGTCTTTTTCCCCCTTTCTCTCTCACACGTTCTCGGATTAATTCGGCGTCAACCTCTTTCTCTCTCCTGATCAGGTCCTCGTTAGGTCCGGATTACCTCTTTACGGTGAGGATTTTGGTGTTCGGACGAATTGTCATCGATCGAGCTTCTCTCTCTCTCTGCGATTCTCTCTCTCTCTTGGTTTAGATATCTACGCGTAACCATATACGGAAGTGTTCCTAAAGTTCCAAAATTATCGTATCCCATCCTTTATGGAAATGATAGCACATGAATATCCATTGTGGTTTCCGAAGTCCACATATGGCAAATATGAGAAGGAACGACTGTGTGAAATCCATTAAGGCACGATTCATATCAGCCTTATGGCAGGTGGTGAATGCGAATGGATACCGGCCCTAACAGATTACAGTGGTTTCTTCTTCTGGAAGTCGCTGGAACGCGAGAACAGTTGACCTGGCTTTGCTGATTAGATCAACTCCTTGGGGGAAAAAGTGATTATGGCGTTGAGCAGTTTTATATTTCATCTTCCTGCAGCCGGTTATACCAGATAAGGAACAGCCGAAGTATGTTAAGTATCGATCATTAATAGTTTTCGTTTCTTTTTTGTAATTTATTAATCGTCACTCTTTATGATAGGGCTTCATCAGATATACCGATTTTTCTCTATGTAATTGGTGCATAGTCTTGTGAGACTTCATTTCCTCACATGTAAATTGCCATTGGTTCTTTGTACTGTATGAAATTGCCAGTATATTTCAGCTGACGTGCAAGTTGAGGCCAAGGGATGTCTTCCCAGGTGCAATAAAGCGATATCGAGTAGTGGATCGTTAACCTACGGTCTTTGTTTTCTGGTGCAAATTCCTATTTAATGAGAAAGCTCTTTAGGCGAGAGAAACGCCACGGGACTCGCTGGAGATAGCTAATGACAACGGCCACGATATCGATTCATGATGCGTCTCCATCACTCGGTTCATTAATTACTTCGCTTTTGGGGAGACTAACCAACCGCCAGCCTAGACCGAGAGACCGACCCAAGACCTAAGGAGAGAGAGACCGACTAGACGCCGCCTCCGCCTTACTCCCGTTCTCGATCAAACACTTTCACTTTCACATGATTAAAGTCGTCTGATGACATGAACCACTATGGGCCAAAGTCTGTGGCAGAATATATTTAGTCACGAGGTGATCGCCGCCGCCCACGCCCTTTTTTTCACTTTCTTTTCTTCCGGAGGAACCAAAGACTGAGAGGGTTGCAACCTCCCTGCAAAAGGAACCTTTTGGGTTGAGGCATCGTGAGAACGGGGTTTTGCTGCACCTTTCTCAAATTGGTCGGTTTTGATGCAAAAGAGGAAATTTCTCAAAACTCTCTCTCAAGGGACTCACGGGGAGGTGAACCATTTAAATGGGCGACTCGTCAGCAAAATGCCCAAAAAATTGAGGGAGATGCCCAAATTTTGGAGGCTTCCTTTCATTAGCCTGTGTGTCTGGATTGAATGAGGCTGCCCCGTGATCAAGATAAAGCCTTACATTCAGACGGCTTCCCCGGCAGTCGCAAAGGCGTCGAGGACAATGAGTATTCTAACCCGAGAAGCCCTTTGGCTCAGAGATGGTCGGGCGAGACACCTCAAGCTCTGGGGTGGGCCGCACCACCGAGATTCGTCTAAGGAGTATTAACGAGCATTTCAGAAGTCTCGCTTTACGAGGCAGGTTTTCTAAGAGTATCAGTTAGCGCTGAGGAATGCTTTTAGACGCTCAGGGAGTCGGCTTAAATCTTGTGCTTTTAGAATTGGTGTTTGGGTGTAGATCCTGACAACTGGAACAGAGGCCCCCCCCTCTTTTTTTTATTGGCACTTTTCTCCCCTGGAGGCTTCTGTGTGTGACCTGCTTCACGGTGGGATTCCTCAGAATCTGAGGAGCTTTTGTGTGATTCCACACGGTGACCATAAAATGGAAAATTGCTAGAGTGAATAGACATTTCTTTTACATATTTACGCGGGAAAATTGAAAGATGAGGATTTATCTGTAGGAAACAAGTAGACATTTAAGTTTTTATATTGTTCAACATAGGAAAGAAAAAGGAATGACCAAGGGAGTTTGTGCTTGGATATGTCTTTACAAAAGTTCTTGAGCAAAAAGAGAGAAAATGGTAAATCTTACTTCACCAAATAATACACTTCCGTTTTATCACTTCCTGTTTGTGTGTGTGTGTGTGTGTGTGTGTGCTCGCGCACGCGCGTGCATGCTTGTGTACTGTTGAGTGACAAGTAGCTCCATTCATTGGTTCAGTGGACGTTTTATGTCTTCCTGGAGGAAAATCGGGCTGCCTCAAAAGTTATTGTTTGCTTGTATTTGTTTTTTTTTTTTAGGTTATGTCTTTCATGTCGACGCCAGATGATGAACTGTGTAGGTGATATCATTAATTCTTAACAGTAACCTCATTAGATTAAAAGATACTTGGTTTTAAGTTATAGTGAAAGAATATTGTCTATATTTATATCCTTCAGTTGCCAATTTAAGTACCCTTTAAAATAGATTTTGTATTATGATATAGCGTAATGAATAAGTGGGTGCAGTAGCACATTTTAAGCGATGTTTTTAGCGTTTACACATTTGTATGTGGAATATTTATGGTTTATAACAAGACATTTTTAAGACTGATAGTTTGCATCTTTCTATCTCTTCTTTATTTCTGTATTTTTTAGCCGTCTGAGGAGGGGGTTTATAAAACTTGCAAAATTACAGGATTTCATTTTCCATTTGCTTAAAAGTCATTATTTGGTTATATAATGCTAATTTTATAAGGGATACAATTATCCAATGTGGTTCATTACTGTTACTTTTAAATTCAGAGCAAACTCTCAAGTAGTAAATAATAATTATCCAGTGATTGTCCCATAATAATAATAATATTATTGTTATTATTACTACTACTACTACTACTACTACTACTACTACTACTACTACTACTACTACTACTACTGCTGTTATTGTTTTTTCTGTTGCAGGAAAATTAATAATTACAGCTGCTTTGCAAGTCGACTGGTAAAACCGACACATTTTGCCTTGCGTAAATAATCCAGGCAGATGCGTAAATGGTCTTGATAACTTCACATTTCGAAATTCACTTCGCAGTCACTCTTCTTGTCAGTATAGGACCTCTTGGTTTTAAATCTGACGTTGTTTGACTTTTCGCAAGAATGCTATTGCTTTGCCGATAGAGTTATTTTATCACTTTTTTTTTTTTTTTTTTTTTTTGCAATAAATCGACCGCTTCTTTTGGCTCTATCATGAGAAAGCAGTTTCTGAATGGGGTGTAGGTATAGTCAACCTTTTCTTTTTATCAGCTGAATAGGTTAGTGATATCGGCAGTGGATATTTACCAACGCAGAAAAATATATTTTATAGTTTAAAAGTAACGGGAAAAATCGGGAGACTAAAACGTAATTTTTAAGTGACATTTCCTGACGTCACTTTCGTCCACGCACTTTAAATGAGACATGGTAAGAAAAATTTTGAAACTGTTTCGTATCTCTTGTGTGTAAGTATCTGAAAGTTAATCATTTTTTTAGATGTATGAAATTCAAGAAAAAATTTCTTAAATATTTGAAATAGGGAACAGATATATTTTTAGGGCTAAATCTTCATCTCTGGAAAACAGAAAACCAGTTTGATTTCGAACCCTGACATATCGGCTTGAAAACTGGTAAAATAATTCGCGCTTAAATTCATATCACTCCAAATTAAAATAACTCTGTTGCCTTTATGATATTGATTGGGAACCCCTTGTTGCTTACCTACGTCGTCAGCCTCCCTTCTCTCGTTTTATGTCGGCGAGTTTTTGCTTTCTCATGAGTTGTTCTCATCAACTATTGTCATCAACTCCCGTTGAATCCCATTATCCGTTGATCGATAGAGATATCAGAGGTAAAACGAGAGGCAACGTTGTTATCATTGTGGATGAGTTGGCTCATTTGTTATGGAAAGAGTGTACCTGTCGCCCCGGGGCCCTTGTTATTATGATGCATTGTTGATATTGCCAAGTAAAGTTCTATATTTAAGTTCCCTCACCATCCGACTTCGCTGGTTTTAGCTGTTACTCAACTCTTATGGAGATAGTATGTTGCAAGCTTCCTTATGAAACGGCTGAGTCCGTTCTGTGTTGCTCGGGTAATATTTCATGTAATGTAATGCTCTTTCAGTAAGCGTGATCATTTGGTAACCGTTGTACTTTATAATAATTTTTTTCTTTTGATTCCAAAGAAAAACATGCACACTATATATATAATACATATATACACGCACACACATTATATATATATATATATATATATATATATATATATATATATATATATATATATATATATATATATATATATATATATATATATATATATATATATATATATATATATATATATATATATATATATATATATCTTCTCGTGAGTTAGTGAATGGTTATCGTGTTTGGAAAATTAACGGATGTGAAATGAAGGGTGTATTTGTGTGCCTTTTGGCAATGCATGGAATATTCTCTTGTAAGTTTGATTTCCTAACCAAATAATTTTTTTTTTCAGGTAAGACATCGGTGGATTACTGGTGAATTTACTCTTGGTAGTTTTATTTAGCGGCCAAAGGGGAATGACCTTTGTAAGTATTGGACGAGTGCATGCTATTTTTTTTTAAGCTTAGCCGCAACCCCTTTGATTGATGCAAAAGTTAGATCGTATCTATGCATATTCGCATGTGACTAAGGAAAGATGAATTTGTGAAGTGTAAAACAACATATTCCTCTCCTTGCAAGAGTTGTGTGTGTCGTTAAATTTAAATCTCATGTAGACAGATTTTGTAACAGCTGTCGAAAGTCTAGTTTGTCTAATGGGAGCTTCGATCTCTTGAACCAAGCCAGTCTTGCGTCATGTAGTCTGGCTTATACCTCATATGCAAATTGGTTTTAAACATGTTAATTGAAGATTAGCACCGAGTTGTTTCGCAAGCAAACCGAACGTAATTCGCATTCATTTAAGGAACTTCCTCCGTAACATCTTGGTTTCGTGGGATTCTCACTTATTTGTCAAAAGATGAATATTTTTGGTCCTTGTGTATAAGGAGATAGTACTTTTTCTGCACTGATGTAAGAATCTTCCGTTTTAACTGTACTCTTTTATGGGAGACTCTGAATAGATAATAATTTATCGGTATAAAAAAATTAAGTTTTTAAAATCAATCGGTGGGTATTGTGATTTGCAGTGAATCTAATTAGTCAGAAATTACGTTCACTGATGTTGTTCAACTGACATGGTCTCGCCTGCGTTAGTAACGGTAGGTAATCGAAGCACTTGAAAGTTACTTGACCATTTTGAAAATGTGCCATTTCATAAAGCCGCAATCGGTGAAATAGCGTGAGCTCTTTCTTGTTTTCTACGTTTTTTGCGCCAGCTGTAAGATTAACCGACCCCCTGCAGATTAATATAATCTTAACGGTAGTATGAAGCTACCCGCCCTTCCCCTCTCCCCTCCTCCCCCTCCCCGCCTCCTCTCCCCTCCTCCTCCTCTCCTCTCTCTCTCTCTCTCTCTCATTTTCTAGACAGGTAATATTATAACCATTAGCAGCTTCCGGACCTTCAGAAAAACTGGTTTAAAGTTTTCTATGACTTTCACAGTCGGTATATAATTTTTCTCGCGAGTCATTGAAACCAAATTAGTCTTTATGATGTTTTCCATTGAACATCAGTACACTCTTGATTCCCTTAGCAAATATTGCAGTATTTGCACCTGCAGCATTGTCCGATGCCAAAATGATATATTGCGATGTGGTCTTCCCTTCTCAAACACCCGATCAATATGTAACTAGTTAGATTTGGTGTAAATTTGGGCAATTTCAAGCGTGAATTTGAAGATATTCCGAGACAATTGGTCGTAAGTGATTTTTTTGGCGAAGTGAATTGCAAGTGTCGTGTGTCAATGATCTCTAAAGGCTGTGTATGTGCCCTGCTACGGTTTGCTTTTCTGCTCCTGATTAAAAGGAGATCATTTCTTTTCTTTTTTCATTCAATCCCGAACTGGCTCATTCCACTACGCCGTTTCAAAAAGACTTGACTTTCCTCGCTCTGTGAGAAATTAGAGAACATGCGTGCGCATGCGCCTTATCTAAGGAAGCTCCTAAATTGGCGTGTACATTTCCTGAATTTTCAAAACTGACGAGGCGCAGTGCAGCTCTTGGGAACATTAAATATTTTCACCTGATAAGAGAGGATTCATTACGGCGTGCGAAGGTGTCACGGTGACGCTTGAAATAAGGTTCTCTTGTCACTGCGCACGGAAATTATATAGGCCATTTTGAGTCGTATCTTCTGACCCCCACCCCTAACCCTCTTCTTTCCTTCTCACCAATTCGCATTTGCAGAGTAAACACAATGTATCACAGTTATCTTGAAAGATTCGTAGAGGGGAGAACGTAGCCTCGTTAGATGGCGTCTTGTGGATTTGAGTGGGATTATTTTAGCCGGGTAATCGCCCTGTTCCGGAATTTCAGGCTCGTTCAATGATACTGAAATGAAACTGTAAAAGGAGCGGAATGCCTGTCTTAATTTTGCGAAGCTCCGAGCTCAGGCGTCCCATTAAAGAGTAATAATGGCAGTCTAGGGTTGCGTTCACTTTTCTCCCGTCTCTGCCTTTGGAGGGCTAGGAAGTAGGCTGCCGGAAACCCTTGTCTGGTTATAAGTTTGTTACCCTTTGCAGGAGGTTTGGTGCCTGTACTGATTATCTTTCAAGGCACAAGATTTTATCTAAGCTGAATCTCTCTCTCTCTCTCTCTCTCTCTCTCTCTGCTACAAGAGCATACACTATCCATTCCTATAGTGATAATGAAAATCTTTCAGAGCAAATTCTTGGAAAACAGACTTCATATTATAAGAAAAACGATTAAATATTGTTTTCGAAACAGACTTGTTCTTGAAAACTTAACAAACGGCTGACGTATATGCATAAAGAAGAAGGTGCTTGCGAAATGCGTCTCTAAGTGAATGTGTCATAAAGCAAGTTGATGGAAAGGGCCGCTGCTGTAAGCGAGCTGTCCCACCTCCCTCTGTGATTACATGTTCCACAGCTCAAACTCATTGACGCGTGTGTAATTAGGACCCAAATGATTATATTAGCGTTTATTTCCTTGACATCAAAATCACAGATGTGTTGCGGTTTTTTATGGGCGAGAGAGAGAGAGAGAGCATGTGTTTTCGTAACCTGGGATGGGGGAAGTTATTGTAGTTGAACATCGTGATTAACATTTTGCCACTGAGCGTAATTACTTTCCTAGTCGATGCAATGGCTGTTATTTCTCTATGCTCGGATGGTGGATATAAGCATTAATGTTCGTAAGTGCTTTCCTGCATGCAGAGGAAGTACTGCATCTTGCTACAGGAAAAGGTTTTGACATTTAATGGATTTTAAGAGCTCTGAAAAACAAACCAGTTATTTTAACTGTTAACAGTAGGAACTGTTTTTCTTTATTATTTGACTTCATTAGATTATTAGTAAAGATTTTCCTCGCCATTTCTTCCGTTATTTAATTTTGATTTTGTAAGGTACTTAAATGCAAAGTGGTTTTTTTTTTCTTATGCTGTAAGATCGCCCACATCATGGGCATGGAAAAAAATGAGTCTTCTGTTGGCCTGGTGTTTAGAAAGTGAGGAGCGATTCCCGCCTTGCCGTAGATAAACTGCGACAGGTAATACATGACTGACCGAGGCGTAAACAAAAGGTTTATTACCGACGGCTCACAGGTGTATTCGAAATTTCCATATTTTATGACGGTGAATTACTTTGCGAAAGAGGGGTGAAAAAGTACAAGTTTTCGTTTTTTTTTTTTTGCTTGCTTTCGGAAACAGGTGGAGCACCAAACTTTGCCATTTAAGCAGACAAAAAGGTTAGGCTGGCAAATTGCAGTGAAGTTTGCATTGCGTGATTTCCTGTGAAATATGGTCTGGAAGCATTTTGCAAACCTCAGTTTTTTTTTATTCATCTTCGTAGTGAAGGGAACTTTGATGTGAATATGTGTTGTTTGCAACTGTATTGATTCTGATTATTTATTTCTGTCTTTTACAGTATACAGTTCTTGAATAATAAAGTAACGTCTGTTGTCAGTTGGAACAGAGCGATCTTTTGTCTCCTTAGCATGAGGTTCTCTCGTAACTGCTGTGCTCCGTGAAAAGAAACCTTTTTACCTTTCAAGCAATCTAAAGGTCCGCTACTTTCTTCCGGCAAACAGGAGACCGGACTATACAAAACACAGACAACGCTGTGCCCAGTGGATGAACCGAAAGAACACGCCCAAGAATATCATGACTAGTGGATGTACGCTTGTTGGTATTTAGTGACCTCAGGTTTTGTATTGTGTCGTAAGAATTACATATGTTCCGACACAGTTTCAAAGAAAGTATTGGTGAATGTGTTTAGAGAATTGACTCATTTCGATTGGTAGGGAGATTTATAAACGGGTGGCCCATTGTCATGGAAGAGATGGAATCATTTAGCATTTAAGACACAGAACACATGCTGTGGATCAGATATCCTGAACAGTTTTCTATTGATAGTTTGCGTGTGGTCTGTGAGGTGATGTGAAGAGTAAGTATTAAAAAAATTCTAAACTTTCAACAAAAACATATCGTGTATTTTGCAATACACCAGTGACTTTTTTTTTTTTTACTTACCAAACAGATTTAGAGAATGCATGTTGAATGTTGTCCACGGACGCAACGCACCATTGTCTACCGTATAGCATTCAAATCAGGCTCTCAAAATGTTTTGTTGATGCATAAACTTTATGAGAAGCAGTTTGCAGTGAATCGTAATGTCCTCATTTTCATCCTGAAGTTGTGTGCCATTTAAAGATTTGTGATTCATCAAGTAATTAAAATCGTTGTGGCATCCTTGCATCTAAGGTCACAGACACCAGTGTGGCTTGATTTTCAATCGTTTGGTTGGATAGTTCACGTGAGAAGCAGGCAGCTCTCTAAGATTTTTCCACTGGTAGACAAGGGAGATCCCTCATTGAATTTCAAGGTGTTCTCAGGAAGGTCATACAGGGTATTCATGGAATTACCTCTGCATTTCATGCGTGGATTCTTTTGCAAACATTCAGGTAGGATTTTTTTTTATCTTCTATTCCCTCATGTATATTTATTTAAAACTTTTTCCTGTAATCTCTCTCTCTCTCTCTCTCTCTCTCTCTCTCTCTCTCTCTGCAAACTAATTTCCCTTTGGAGTCCTCTTGGGTTTATAGACTGTTGACTTTCTCCATGTTGGTTTTAATGAAAGAATCTTGAGTTTTGCAAACTGCATGTGACTAGGTAATGTTACTCATCTTTGAATTGAAGTATTTTGATAAACTGTGCATATCATTGCTGAAATATTGCAGTTAATACGACTTTCTAAAGTATAGACTTTGTTTCCTAATTAAGTTACTGATTCAGCACTAAGGGAAGAAGGCACTGTGAGTCATAAGTGCCGCTTACCTACCTGGGAAGAAGGCACTGTGAATCATAAGTTCCGCTTACCTACCTGGTAAGAAGGCACTGTGAATCATAAGTTCCGCTTACCTACAGGGAAGAAGGCACTGTGAATCATAAGTGCCACTTACCTACCAGGGAAGAAGGCACTGTGAATCATAAGTGCCGCTTACCTACAGGGAAGAAGGCACTGTGAATCATAAGTGCCACTTACCTACCAGGGAAGAAGGCACTGTGAATCATAAGTGCCGCTTACCTACAGGGAAGAAGGCACTGTGAATCATAAGTTCCGCTTACCTACAGGGAAGAAGGCACTGTGAATCATAAGTGCCACTTACCTACCAGGGAAGAAGGCACTGTGAATCATGTGCCGCTTACCTACAGGGAAGAAGGCACTGTGAATCATAAGTGCCACTTACCTACCAGGGAAGAAGGCACTGTGAATCATAAGTACTGCTTACCTACAGAGAAGAAGGCACTGTGAAACATAAGTGCTGCTTACCTACAGGGAAGAAGGCACCTGAATCATACAGGGAAGAAGGCACTGAATCGCCAAGTGCCGCTACCCAGGGAAGAAGGCACTGTGAATCATAAGTGTCGCTTACCTACCAGGGAAGAAGGCACTGTGAATCATAAGTGCCGCTTACCTACAGGGAAGAAGGCACTGTGAATCATAAGTGTCGCTTACCTACCAGGGAAGAAGGCACTGTGAATCATAAGCCCCGCTAACCTACAGGGAAGAAGTCACTGTGAATCATAAGTGCCGCTTACCTACCAGGAAAGAAGGCACTGTGAATCATAAGTGCCGCTTATCTACCAGTGAAGAAGTCACTGTGAATCATAAGTGCTGCTTACGTACAGGGAAGAAGGCACTGTGAATCACAAGTGCCGCTTACCTACAGGGAAGAAGGCACTGTTAATCATAAGTGCCACTTACCTACCAGGGAAGAAGGCACTGTGAATCATAAGTGCCGCTTACCTACAGGGAAGAAGGCACTGTGAATCATAAGTGTCGCTTACCTACAGGGAAGAAGCCACTGTGAATCATAAGTGCCGCTTACTTACCAGGAAAGAAGGCACTGTGAATCATAAGTACTGCTTACCTACAGAGAAGAAGGCACTGTGAAACACAAGTGCCACTTACCTACAGGGAAGAAGGCCACTGTGAATCATACAGAGAAGAAGGCACTGTGAATCACAAGTGCCGCTTACCTACAGGGAAGAAGGCACTGTGAATCATAAGTGTCGCTTACCTACCAGGGAAGAAGGCACTGTGAATCATAAGCCCCGCTAACCTGCAGGGAAGAAGGCACTGTGAATCATAAGTGTCGCTTACCTACCAAGGAAGAAGGCACTGAATCATAAGTGCCGCTTATCTACCAGTGAAGAAGTCACTGTGAATCATAAGTGCTGCTTACATACAGGGAAGAAGGCACTGTGAATCACAAGTGCCGCTTTCCTACAGGGAAGAAGGCACTGTGAATCATAAGTGCCGCTTACCTACCAGGGAAGAAGACACTGTAAATCATAAGCACTCACCTACAGTGAAGAAGGCACTGTGAATCATAAGTGCTGCTTACCTACCAGGGAAGAAGGCACTTTGAATCATAAATGCCACTTACATCCCAGGGAGGAAGACACTGTAAATCATAAGTGCCTCATAAGTGCCGTTTACCTACCAGGGAAGAAGGCACTGTGAATCATAAGTGCCGCTTACCTACCAGGGAAGAAGACACTGTAAATCATAAGTGCTGCTTACCTACAGGGAAGAAGGCACTGTGAATCACAAGTGCCGCTTACCTACAGGGAAGAAGGCACTGTGAATCATAAGTGCTGCTTACCTACCAGGGAAGAATGCACTGTGAATCATAAGTGCTGCTTACCTACCAGGGAAGCAGGCACTGTGAATCATAAGTGCTGCTTACCTACCAGGGAAGAAGACACTGCAAATCATAAGTGCTTACCTACAGTGAAGAAGGCACTGTGAATCATAAGTGCTACTTACCTACCAGGGAAGAATGCACTGTGAATCATAAGTGCCGCTTATCTACCAGGAAAGAAGGCACTGTGAATCATAAGTGCCTCTTCCCTACAGGGAAGAAGGCACTGTGAATCATACAGGGAAGAAGGCACTGTGAATCACAAGTGCCACTTAACTACAGGGAAGAAGGCACTGTAAATCATAAGTGCCACTTACCTACCAGGGAAGAAGACACTGTAAATCATAAGCTCTTACCTACAGTGAAGAAGGCACTGTGAATCATAAGTACCGCTTACCTACCAGGGAAGAAGGCACTGTGGATCATAAGTGCCGCTTACCTACCAGTGAAGAAGACACTGTAAATCATAAGTGCCGCTTACCTTACAGGGAAGAAGGCACTGTGAATCATAAGTGCCGCTTACCTACCAGGGAAGAAGGCACAGTGAATCAAAAGTGCCACTTACCCATAGGGAAGAAGGCACTGTGAATCATAAGTGCCGCTTACCTTCCAGAAGGCACTGTGAATCATAAGTGCCGCTTGCCTACCAGGGAAGAAGGCACTGTGAATCATAAGCGCCGCTTACCTACAGAGAAGAAGGCACTGTGAATCATAAGTGCCGCTTACCTCCAGGGAAAAAGGCACTGTGAATCATACAGGGAAGAAGGAACTGTGAATTACAAGTGCCGCTTACCTACAGGGAAGAAGGCACTGTGAATCATAAGTGCCACTTTCCTACCAGGGAAGAAGGCACTGTGAATCATGAGTGCTGCTTACCTACCAGGGAAGAAGTCACTGTGAATCGTAAGTGCCGCTTACCTACAGGGAAGAAGGCACTGTGAATCACAAGTGCCACTTACCTACCAGTGAAGAAGACACTGTGAATCATAAGTGCTACTTACATACAGGGAAGAAGGCATTGTGAATCATAAGTGCCGCTTACCTTCCAGGGAAGAAGACACTGTAAATCATAAGTGCCACTTACCTACAGGGAAGAAGGCACTGTGAATCATAAGTGCCACTTACCTACCAGGGAAGAAGGCACTGTGAATCATAAGTGCCGCTTGCCTACAGGGAAGAAGGCGCTGTGAATCATAAGTGCTGCTTACCTACCAGGGAAGAAGGCGCTGTGAATCATAAGTTCTGCTTACCTACAGGGAAGAAGGCACTGTGAATCATACAGGGAAGAAGGCACTGTGAATCGCAAGTGCCACTTACCTACAGCAAAGAAGGCACTGTGAATCATAAGTGCTGCTTACCTACCAGGGAAGAAGACACTGTAAATCATAAGTGCCGATTACCTACCAGGGAAGAAGGCACTGTGAATCATAAGTGCCGCTTACCTACCAGGGAAGAAGACACTGTAAATCATAAGTGCCATTTACCTGCAGGGAAGAAGGCACTGTGAATCATAAGTGCCGCTTACCTACAGGGAAGAGGACGCTGTAAATCATAAGTGCCGCTTACCTACGGGGAGGAAGGCACTATAAATCATCAGTGCCGCTTACATACAGGGAAGAAGACACTGTAAATCATAAGTGCTGCTTACCTACAGGGAAGAAGACACTGTAAATTATAAGTGCTGCTTACCTACAGGGAAGAAGGCACTGTAAATCATAAGTGCCACTTACCTACAGGGAAGAGGACACTGTAAATCATAAGTGCTGCTTGCCTACAGGGAAGAAGACACTGTGAATCATAAGTGCCGCTTACCTACAGCGAAGAAGGCACTGTAAATCATAAGTGCTGCTTACCTACAGGGAAGAGGACACTGTAAATCATAAGTGCCGCTTACCTACAGGGAAGAGGACACTGTGAATCATAAGTGCCGCTTACCTACCAGGGAAAATTAAAGTTTAAGAGGGAGTGATACTGAATTGTGTGTGTGTGTGTGTGTGCATTAGACGAAAGGAAACCAGTTCAGGTTGTTTAAACAACTCTCTCTCTCTCCTCTCTCTCTCTCTCTCTCTCTCTCTCTCTCTCTCTCTCTCTCTCTCTCTCTCCTTAGATTTAGCCAGCCTTGTGCTGGCACTGTCTCTTGCTTTTCAGCAGCCCGTAACTCTGTCGCTGCTCCGCATAGTTCAGTGGTATCACTTAAAATCTGCTCACGTCCAAGGAATTGGGAGTTCGATTCCCGTGGGAAGGAAAGTGACGGTATTGGCGTGGTTCCTCGTTGACCTGTAGCGGTGAATTAAGTACTTGGTTATTAAACAGGATGGAGAGAGAGAGAGAGAGAGAGAGAGAGAGAGAGAGAGAGAGAGAGAGAGAGAGACAAGATAGCTGTCATAATTGATCAGTGTTTCTTCTTCAGTACTGTAAATCCTTTTAAAAAAGAGTGAAGGGCCTCGTCGAGATAATCCTCAACCTCACCAGGTTAAGACCATTCATCAGATATCCTTAGCACCTCATTTCATGGACGGCAGCATGTGGACTGAGCTGTTTCCATCCTTCTCTAGGTCCTCCCTAGGGAGACTAATCACCCGCTGTGAACGTCCATTGAATTCATCTATCCATTGCCTTGAAGGTTTTGGCGAGCCGTAAGGAAGTCAGGTGGCTAATCAGAACTTCGTTTACGCCAAGACTTAGATTAGATTTACTGTATGAACTTGGAAAGCAATCATTGAATCATTGTCCATTTTGTATTGTTATGACTTATATCTTAATGCTAAATTCTGACATTTTGTGGAGAGTTTGGTGTGATTAACTTCGTTTTCAGACTGTTTCTCCTTGGATCTGCTCCGTTTTGAATATGTAGTTTATCCTAATGTTAAAAACTCGCCAGTACTTATTTCTTATCTATTTGCAATCCAAGAGTTAAAATATGCCAACATGTTGTCTTTTGATTCCATAATCGGCCACAGAGTTGCATATCTGGAAAATCATCAGGTATACTCAAATTTAACCACAGGATCTTCCATCCTTGATGAGAATTTTACCTCGAGAAGGTGCACTTGACCACTTAAGGTGTGGCCCGTTTGTCCGTTTCTTGGGTGCTGTGAGTAGGCAAGGAATGGTCTCCCTGCCTGAGTTTAATACCACTGAATACCAAGTCTGTAGGAAGTAGAAATCCAGTATAATACAGTAACTCTGCAACTTTCTTCAAGTCGTTTGCTCTTTCGTAAGACAACGAAATACTTATAAATACTCTTGTCACCTGCCATTTTTACGTGCTGCTCTGAAAGCAAGAGCCCGTGCCGGCATGTTGCTGGCTTAATCTAAAACAGCAACAACCTACCATTTGTACACATTTCACAAGTGAGCAGGAATACAGAAGTATAATATGTGAAATATATTGTTGAAACGTGTATATAGTACTGTTAAGGGCCTTTTTTATCTTCATAGTGTACTGTTAGATTACAGTAAAAGACATTAATTCAAGTCCGTGTTTTATATTATGACCACTTATATTAACAGGTATTAAAGGAAGCCAAAGTTCAGCAAAAATTCAAAAGAACATCCCATTGACTATTAGGGACCAACACTGACAGGGAATCCTGTTATCGCGTTGTGCAGTTCGCATTGAACACCGACAGGGACAGGGAGGAATGGGGAGAGTTGGGGAGAGGATGCGGTTTGGATGGATATTCCTGAATCCCATTGGCTAGTTCATGGTCAGGGATTCGTTGGTCAGTTGAGACATCCGAACCTCTCGTCTTTTTTGCATCTTGGGCAAGAATGTTGGTGTTAACGAACGTTTTCTGTAATTTAATCTTCAGTCTGCTACGCGCTTCAAGTCACGTTGAATAGACATATCATAATATCACCTGCAAGTGGTGTATACATTTTTAATCGCAAGAGTAATTAGCATTACAACAAGCTTTCAGTAAATTTTACATAAAAGTTACATTTTTTATGTAATTTATGAAAAGGTCTTCAATTATAAGTTGCTTATTGTAAGAATGTCATTTTTATTATTGTAATTGTACGGGGCAGTGCGAATCGTCGTTTATATAAATCAGTGAATTTACAGCTGAATATGAGAGAGAGAGAGAGAGTTGTCAGACAATCCTAATGATATGAAAGAATATAAAGACATTCATCGTTTTCACTCGAACTGACATTCGGAGCTACTTGCCTTGAAATTCATGACAGTGTAAGATACAGGTCCTCCTCCCTCCCCGACAGGTCCTTTTTATAGTTGGTCGGTTGACTTGTCGGTGGTTCGCCTTGATCTTGATCTGAGGAACGCAGGCAGGGAAGATTGGGCGTAAAAGAGCCCCATTAGAAATCGCTCAGGTGTGAACGCCTTCCAGCTCTCTTTAAAATTCTAACCCCACCTCCAGCCAACCTCAAATTCTAACCCCACCTAATCCAACCTCACCGCCTTACCCCTGAACTTGCACCCGGAATCCTCCCATAGAACGTCACCCATAGCCAGAAAATATCTGATTTTTGTTTTAATTCGAGAATTCTTTCCGATGAACATTTGAGAGAGAGAGAGAGAGAGAGAGAGATTTATATATATACTCATTTCGGTGAATGAGTTGCATCAGGATACGAAGGGAATATTATACCATTAAGTGAAATAAAAATAAAATGAACTATTATCTGTAAATGAACAATATAAAAAACATCTTTGAATGGATAAATTGAAAGTTAACTTTGAATGAATGAAATTTAAGACATATTAGCTATGAATGAATGAAATGTAGAAAATATGAAAAATATTTTCTTTACGTGCAATAAAAAAAAAGGTTAACTTTGAATAATAAAAAGGACAATGCCTTTGAGTGAATAAAGTGAAAAAATTAACAATGAATGAATGAAATTTAAGAAATATTACCTCCGAATTACTGAAATGAACAAAATGAAAAAGTATTACTTTATCATTACTCGTTGTCCTTGTTGATTCAGGAACTGGGATGAGGAAACAGTATGGTATATTGAGGGGCGGCGTTCTTTGAAGTGTGTGGTCCCGAGCATTCCCATGTGATCTCGTTTGGCCAACAGACATACAGACAGACAAATGCAAGCACTTAATAAATGCGATAAAAAAGTACTTTCTCTGTTTTTATCGGTACAGTCTCAGTCCTGGAAACTAACCCCAACCCCTCTCTCTCTCTCTCTCTCTCTCTTTAGAATTGACCATTGGTTCAGATCAGCGGTATTTTATTCTCCTGGAAGTTTTTGTAAAGCCATTTAAGTTCAAGGGAAAGCATTGGGAGTCTTTTCCTTTGATTTTCCACCGCCACAAAGACCGCTCTCGTGAGCGACTGTAGCACGGACCTACGCACGCACACACAGCTACAGGGAATCTGGCCATATCACAATGGAACCTCCAATATCATCCAGATGGATGCTCCACATTTTATTTACTTGTTTTGCCTATTTGCTTAGGTCTACCAATTCCCACCCACCCCCTCACATCTGCTCTCTCTCTCTCTCTCTCTCTCTCTCTCTCTCTCTCTCTCTCTCTCTCTCTCTCTCTCTCTCTCTCTCTCTTAGGAACTTGGAATAAGGCAAATTTTGTATCAAGGAATGTAGCAAACCATAGAAACAAGATTGTTAGGGAAATCTCATATTCCAACTGCCGATTCAGTCTTGGAAACTGGAAACTAATTTTCCAGTTTCCATGGCTCCTTCTGACTTCCATCTTTGCCTCTATCATTTGCCACGCATTATGACAACTCCGTTTTTTCTTGCAATTCAAGAAGTGTCTTAAATCCTTGAGTGTCCTTAGTTGCGTTGCGTGAAGGTGATGATGATGATGATGATGGTCGCGGCCGACGACAGCTGCTTGCTGCTGCTCCTGGTTTGCGTGTTTGTTTGTGTGTGTGCGTGTTTGTGTGTTTGTCGGGGGGTCGTTCATCCGTCAGCGGTGGCGGTGTTCGTGGTGGTTGGCTATGGAATTTTTTCTCACACTAGGTCATACCTCATGCAAACCTCTCTCTCTCTCTCTCTCTCTCTCTCTCTCTCTCTCTCTTCCAGATTAATATCCGAGTCACAATAGCTAAATGGGAAGCCTCTTGACGTTTTGCAATTGGATGAAAGAGCAAAGTTTTGTTTATGATATCCAAAATGGAAGTGCCATTCTGTATCAAGATTTCACTTTCAATAACATTCCTTTTTAAGGTAACATCAAGGAATTTACGTGAAACTAGATCAAGAGTTATTAAGAAATCAAGTTGAGTCCTCATGGTTATATGCGCAATTTCATAAGCTTTACAAAGGTTCATTTTCAGCGAAAATGAAAATCCATTTTAATGCAGTTACTAAATTTCCTGTGCCTTTCGATGTGTGATACTGGGAATACCCTTAACTGCATTAGGAGTAGCCGTGTAACTAAACAAACTTCCCTGTTTGTATTGCCGTCTTTCCAGCACATTATTCGGAGTATTGTGAAGTAGCGATTGGAACTTCGTCCCGTATATTACACTACCTGAGCAAGATGCTTTTGTAGGCCATAAAGTGCCTCTCACTGTCGTATAGGTTCACTTCGGAATAATCACAGGTGCCCATGAGTAGCCATCTACCTGATAAGACACACACACTCTCTCTCTCTCTCTCTCTCTCTCTCTCTGATGCGACGATGACAGGGAAAAATAATTACTGGAATATATATAATTTTTTTATCGATGTATGGGGTAACGAAAGATTTAGTTAATGAACCATTAAATTTTCATACCTGGAAAGTATGGAGCTATATGGTACATAAGTAATCACCTTTATACCCTTAGGGTATGTCTCTCGGATATTATATATGGGTAGATGGTATGAAAGAAAACTTAAATAAATGGATGTTATAGAAGTCTTTTGAAACAGGACAGTTCATATATACAATAATACCTTTTTTCTTTCTTGATTTGTATCTAAGTGTAGTAGTTACAAGCCTTTTCAAAATGTGAAGAAATCAAGAAGTTAAGAGGGCATTAAAGTTAATAAAAATTACATACGTATCTGGTAAAATGTGACCAGTTGATTCTAAATACACACACGCATACTTATATATATATATATATATATATATATATATATATATATATATATATATATTATATATATATGTATGTATGTATATGTATGTATATGTATATATATATATATATATATATATATATATATATATATATATATTTTGTGTAAGTAAAATGGATGTTTTAAAGTCATTTGCTACAGGACAGTTGACACACACGCACATACAGTATATATATGTATATGTATATGTATATATATATATATATATATATATATATATATATATATATATATATATAGGTAGGTATAGATAGATAAACGTAAAGTAGCATCTATATATGTTCATTTTTGTAATTTGATGGCGTTATTCATAGTTATATAGTTTTGACAGGTAATTTACTAAGTTTGTCTGGTCCCGTCTAGGGTTTACACCGTCGTAATTGACAGACTCCCTCTCCGAATCTTTATATGGAACAATTCCCGTCGGAAAGAAATGAAGAGCCATTAACCTGTGCGACCAGGTGTAGTTTCAATTGCTGGCCGTAAAAACATTTAGCTTTTTTTTTAGGAGTGATGCCCGTAAAAGGTGGACATTCGAGATTTACGCGAAAATTCATGCCCTAACTTGGTTGGTCCTCCTTCGCTTCTTGGGCCCCTGGATGGGACACACACATATACAAACACACACACACACACAAAACCACACACTCGTGTGACTGCCCCTAAAATTTAAAAATGGATTTATGAAGAGAGATTTGTATGTTTTTGGCCTTCAATTGCTATATTAGGACTGAACTGGGATATTGGAGTTTAATGAGTTTATTTTGAAGTATAAGTCTCAGTAAGGTGTTCTAGAATATATTATGCCATGTAGGAAAGAAAAGTTAAGTTCAGGATCTTTTGAAGACATGGTTATGATTGAGAGTAATTTTAGTGTTGTGCGGAAGCTGCTGTTGTCCTTAATTTTCTTTTTTTAAATAACGAATTGCTCGTCTTTTCCGTGTGAATATGTATAAATCCATTTTAGTGATCTTTTTTTTTACATATTTAAAGTTGGCGTCGTATTTTGGAGAACTGTGTCATTTATCTTTTAGCAGATAAATCACTCGTTTTCTGAACTGTAATTGTGTGTTCTGCTTGTGAGGTGCGCAGGAACCCTTCTGATACATACAGTATGCTATCTGACGAAGAGTTAATATCAGTTATTGTATTTTATGGTCATGTTCTGTTGAGGATACCCATTATATGTCTTTGAATTTTAGATGCTATCCTTGTAAAGATTTTGAGTATTTCGAAATATGTCCTATGTTATTATATAATTCATTAAAGAAAAGTAAGTGAAAAGACATTTCAAGTTTTAAGCCCTTATTTTCTGGTTAAAAGTAGGGTATTCCACGTTATCTCCTAGATTACAAGGCCCTAGAAGTCTCTAGAGTTCATACCATGCAAATGTGATGAGGAATGTACCCAAAATAGTGATCATAGCTTGTAACTTTTAAGATAAATAAGACCTGTCTGTCATAATGATTGCCTCGAGATGTGTGGAAGTGAGAAAGAAAGCATTAAGAAGAGAATCCATTATAGTCACAGTATTATTGAGGGCCGGACGTGTCAAATTCTCTACCCTCCTAAATTTTGGGTGGGGTTAGGGATCCTTCGAAAAGGGTCGAACACGTGCTCCTTCGACTACATAGCCGTGCTGTGGTGACGCCCCCTGTCTGCCTGGTCATCCCCATTATGTGCACGGAGATTACGTGCTCCCCTCCCGTCCCATCCTGTCCCATTCAGGTCACCATTTGCCAGTAAATAGCGAAATGAATAGCTGTAGGAAAAATGAATGGCTGTAGGAAAATTTCCCTTCGAAGGTGAGGAGGAAAAAATATGGACAAGACAGAAGGCGCTGGTTTAACGCTGATGAAATATGTCGTCACGGCAGCAGCCCTGTTTTTTCAAGAAGATTCTCTCGCTCTCCATTATGGTAAGTGTAAACCTTCCGGTCGCCAACCCTTCCTTGCCCATTGAGTGCATTTAGGCACGAACATCAGATTCTATTTAGCCCTCGATCAGGAAATAAGCCTACGACTTCTTCACCCTCGCTCGGCCAGGAAGCTGCCTTCACCCCTCGCAACCCCTCGGATTTCCACCCCCTGTGGGGGAAGGGAAGGAGGGAGCTTGTTCCACTTTTCAGTGACATTATCGCTTTCATCTGGCAGGGAATATTTATCTTATTGCTTCCCTTTACTAATTGGGGCATGTTGACATCGGAAATACTACAAAGGATGGAGTTTCCATTGCCGAAGTCTCAACGTAACACAAATTCTCCTTCCTAACCTCTCTCATACATCGTCCATTTCGCTTTTTCGGAATGTAAACATGCCAGCTGTTGGGTAATGTTACCCATCTACCCACCCTGTCTCGGAGGGGGGATTGGGGTGGGTGTGGCTGGCGAGACCTTCCACTTCCCTCTCTCTGAAAAACCATATTTTTCGGAACCTCTTCACACGTTGAGCTGCGTGAGCATCAGATTTATCCCTTTTCCATCGGCATGACGGACACGGCAATGAATAATCGTTTTATTCGAGTCGAATCAGTTTTGCACTTTTTTTATTTGGTGCCAGTCTTCTCCCTCTTTTTCTTCGGGGAAATGTACTACTTTTTTCTTGCAAATGTTCTTTCTGTATGTTTGTATGCTTGTGTATATATACTGTATATATATATATATATATATATATATATATATATATATATATATATATATATATATATATATATATATATATATATATATATATATATATATATATATATATATATATATATATGTATGTATGTATATAGATATATATATATGTGTGTGTGTGTGTGTGTAGTATTTCTCCTGTTTTATTTATGTACACAATTTTCGATGCCATTTTAATAAGGAATATTATTCTTTAAATAAATGCATGTATATATGCATGCGTTTTAGAGAAATTACCTTTGAAGATCAGAAGTTTGATAAAGTATCGAGGAGTATAAGAGCTTTGATGTGGATATACGTATCGAGACGAACCGAGATGAGGAAAATGCAAATTCTTTAGTAACACGTTAAAATAAAAAAAAACAATTGACCTATGTCTAAGTAATATCTCAGTAAATATTTTGATATCAGAACCAACGCATGTCAAGCTAGATAACAGAAAAATAAAGTAACTGAACGTGTAATGGAACCGGAATTTATGTACTTTGCACACATCATGAATACATACTAGAAAAACATCGTGGACTGCATTTCTTCCTTCTTTGAAGGTAAAGTTATTTTCTCCTCCAAACCATGTCATCTGACCTGCAATTTGTAATTTTATTTGGCCTTAGGTTCAGCAGTTCTTTGGTAGTGCGTTTTTCCATTTATTGAACTCTATATTACAGTTGTTACACTAACATAATGTCCCTACCGTATTTGGAATCACCGTCTTCAGTGAATTGTAAATAATGGTTCTTAATAACATGATGTTACAAGAGTCTGAGAGGAAAAAGTAAACGGCTCTTGATTTGTAAACCGTGGTTTTGACTGTGTTGATTTTTCCCTTAATGTATTCCTATTATTTATATTTACTGAGGAAAAGTTTTGTATTATGACATACGGAAGAGGGGGACCACACCCCTCTTGTACCCACCTAGTTTCCATGATCTGAATGGAGGGGAACTGAATGGGACCTTAGCCACCAGATGTGTCTAATTGAAACTGCGGTTTTTCACGTGCCGTTGATCCCTATAGACATTTGTGAGTGGGGGAGGGGCATTTGGGAAAAGGGGAGGACGAGGTTCTCTTCGGGGCGGGGAGAACAGTCTTTGCTAACAATATTGGCACGTGACGAAATCCGGATCCCCCGCATGTGTAGTTCGACTTATCCTTGTTATGATCCACGTGTAATCCTCCCTTCGGCTCTATTCTGGGAGGATTTTTGGAAATTGTGACGTTTGGTGGAGATCTATTGCGGATATAGTAGGTTTCTGTATGTGGGTGGCGTCAGAACACCCCTTCCCCCTCCCTGATGCCTTCTTTTCACACTGAGGCCACATGCATTGTTTGGTGATTCGAAATGCTGTATATACAGTCAAAGAATTATTCGTGGCTCTAAATTCTGTCTCGTTTGCGCGACTCAGGACACTAACTTCGAAAGAGTTAAGTCTAATAATAAATTTTTAGAGTCGTTAAGACCTTAATGAATGGCCAATTTAAGTGTTGCATTGCTATGCAGATCTTCCATGCCGAAAATAACCAATTAATCAATCATCTTTGGCGTGGAGGGCATTTGCAGTCAAAGTGATCTGTCGTCGTGACATCCATTGCCCAGAACCAGTGAGTCTGACATCGCTGTAAGTTACTTCGTCGTCTCTTGTAGCCAATATTGATTAGAGGGCGGCTGTATCTTTTACCTCACAACCCCTCCGAAGGGGACTTGTGTTACCCTTCCTCACCTCAGTAGTTGTGGCGCCGAGTGAGCCACACCCATGACATTTATACGTCCCTGCGGGCGTCGAAGAATGATTTGTTTTGGCGACGGACCCATTCCCTTAATGGTACTTTTTCCTCGTACATCGAAAAAGTATATAATCTTGTATCCTTGCCACATTCTCTAAATTTCACAAATGAATCAACTTTGATTTGAAGTAACTGTCGTTATGATCATGATAGCTCGTCAGAGGAGAATTCTTATGTAGATTTTGATTGATCGCTTTGCTTTATCATCTGAAGTCCAATGGCGGGTTGCGTAATTCTTTTTGTGTTTTTCTGAATGGCATATCATGTGCCCATTGGGAAGATTTATCGTCGTTACGAAAGTTATTGCGACATTGATGATGATCACAACATAAATGTGCAAAATATGATGTGCTGAAAAAGACGTCTTAGTGTATGTTCCAGCATGATCTCATATATTCTACCAGTATCCTTGTGTCTTGCAACTGCGGTAGTTCATTATAGGATTTATGGTTTTTTTAAGGATTTACTGTCAACATGCTTTGCATGGTAATCCATGTGTCATTATTGCTCATTTCCTTGAAAGTACTGTTTAACATCAAATTATATATATATGTATATATATATATATATATATATATATATATATATATATATATATATATATATATTGTGTGTGTATTATTTTACCTATACGCGTTTTTCACCTGGGAGTCAAGACCAGTGATTTTGGAACGTTCACTTAAAAGTGAAAACTTTTAATCCTTGTCAGTTTAAGTAGAGAAGTAGTTGGCGGCCTGCATGTATTAACTCTCATCCCTAAATATTACCCCAAAATTGTAAGTCACACTTTATATATATATATATATATATATATATATATATATATATATATATATATATATATATATATATATATATATATATATATATATATATATATATATATATATGTATTAACCTCATCCCTAAATATTACTCTAAAATTGTAAGTCACACTTTTTATATATATATATATATATATATATATATATATATATATATATATATATATATATATATATATATATGTGTGTGTGATATTTTTTAATCTGCTATTTCTGGATTCTGAAAGGCATTTACTCTGGGAGGTTTTAAAACAAGTTCTCAGAGATACCTATTGACACAAACAGTATACTGTACAGTACATAAAATCACTCATCTTTGGACTGCCGGCAATTCGTCTGCAGAAGTACACAACAAAATAATGCAGTTTCCGGTGCCTTCGTCTGCCTATTACAACTTTCCGAAGTTGTTCAGTCACACTCTGATGAAATACAAGACAAGATCTGTGGCAATTTTTATGACCGGAATCGGGAGGAAAGGTTGCGAAAGCAGCGGTGGTATGCTTTCGATGAACGTCGGAAGAACAGAGGAAGAGAAACTTCACAGATTCTGTTCCTCGAGGGAACCGGAAGGAAGTTCTGCTTATGTTTATCTGTTTGCCTAATGCAGGTAGCTTTTAACTTGCTGACTTTGAAGTTGTTGGCACGATTCCCGTATTGTAAAGGTGGTTCCAATGCCCCCCCCAAAAAAAAAATAAAAAAATAAAATAAAGAAATGTGATCAACATACGCAATGAATTTCATTTTATTTCATGGGATATTTTTGTTGGTCTTTATTATTCTTTTAAAGTTACAGATAGGAAGGGAAATTATGTTACTATATCCGATACTCATGATCCTCTAGACAGTTGCATGAGTTCCAGGTGGAAGGACATTCTCTATCCAAGAGCTCACAGGATCGATGAAGTAAATGCAGTTTTTGTTCTCCCTTTTTATGAAATTCATTGTCTTGACCGTTTTGTTTTGAACCTCCGTTCTCGCTTCAATCGTGCCACGTGTTCGTTCCACCCCCTCGTAATCGATACCCTCTTTCATCTGTTTTTTGCAATCAATACGGCTCGTTATTATGCCTTCAGACTCCCAGGTCCACCTCTTTATGATCGCACGCGTGTGAAAATATTGTCCTTGCCCCCGGGCATCGGGCTAAAACACTGGATGCTGTCTAGCC
>NC_089752.1:56864174-56909174 GCF_040412425.1 Macrobrachium rosenbergii | reverse complement strand
CAATGAAACGTCGATATTGGCTGCTAGTCTATGGAAGATGAGGACGTAATATTATCTGTTTCAACTCCAAAGTTAAGGTAAAATAAATGGAAATGTCTGCATATCCATAAATGAGCAACATTTCAGTGTGCAATGAATCATCTATACAGTGTAATTGTATATATATATATATATATATATATATATATATATATATATATATATATATATATGTGTGTGTGTGTGTGTGTGTGTGTGTGTGTATATATGTGTGTGTGTGTGTGTGTGTGTGTGTGTGTGTGTAGTATACATAAAACGCATAATTTTTAAAGGTAAAATACGCCCCATGGCTGATTAATCAGAATGCTAAAATGCAACCCAGCTGTTTGTCCGACGCCGGATGTTCTGATAAAAAAAAAAATTTCTCTTGAAAAGGAAGTAACACGTGTGCCGATAAGAAAAGTTAGAAAAGAAGCTGGAGGTTAATAAGGTTAATTAACGATGTGGGTCGAGAGTTTCCAGTTATTATTATTATTGTTATTATTATTATTATTATTATTATTATTATTATTATTATTATTATTATTATTATTATTATTATATATGTGTGGATTTAATTTGGATAGACAGTAGTTTTCACGAAATTCTGTAAATTTTGTTCATGTCCGACGTAATGTCATAATTTGAATTAGTGTTAAAAGAATAAAATTAAAGATACTCTTATTGAGTATGACGTGATATCAGTGATCAGAAACAGCTTCATTCGAGGTCAGTAATTATCAGGAAGGAACCTTCTATAGGCACATGCCGTCCGCACCTAGTTCAGGTGAATACATAATCCTCTCTCTCTCTCTCTCTCTCTCTCTCTCTCTCTCTCTCTCTCTCTCGTAGCCAAGTAACTGGTAGCGTGTTCGGCTCACAACCTGAATGGTTGTCGTTTGATTTTGAAGTGGAAAAGGAGGAGTGATATGAGGGTATTTCCTAAAAATCAAGCATGTCTCTCTTGACCTAAGCAGCGAATTATGGACCTTGTAATTAGTTGACTGTTGTAGGTCGCAGCCGGGATGGAGAGGGAAAGTTGCGGAAAGAAAGCGAAAATGGGAAGTGTTCATTACTCCGTCGAAATGTGTACTGTCAAGTCGGGAAGACCTCGACGGGGTAAACCTCACCTCACCGAGGTAAAAACCATTTAGAAGTTACTCATAAGGTATTGTCTCGTCTTATGTCCTCTAGAACTTTAAATAAAATATACAGTATATAGTCTGTAAAGCAAATGAAAAGGTTCGATAGTCCTTGACACTGAAATGCTTATTGAAAGATGTGAAAAGACATGACATTGAATCACGGGGTAGTAAACAGCCGTTAACCTTACCCGAAGGTGAATGATTACCCATTTACCATTTATGTGGGCGCCATCATTAGCATTCGTCAGCGACTGCCCTTGGCGGAGAACAAGTGTTTTGAATTCGTTTACGGGAAAGGATGTTTTGGAATCGAGATTAAAAGTACTGCCTTCTTTGTTACTTACAACGGTGGAAGTGACATCTGATGGCTAAAAATAACTTGGCACCAACTTTTTCATGTTTAGGTTGTTATGGACTGTGTTTTGTGTAGTGTTTATAAGCTGATGTTTCTCTGTGAAATGTCCATTTATTTTGGGATCGTCTTTGTATAATTAGAGTATTCAAGGCTGATGTTGGCCTGGAAATTATTGACAACTGAAACAAATAAAAAGGTAGCTCAAATCTTTTTGCTTTACCGTGCAATTCCTTATATTAAAAGAAATGAGCTTCACCATTACTTTAACACATTCTTTTCATTGACATCTTTTGTATTCCTCTGTTTGACACGGAATAGTCGAATCCATTGATTAACTGTATGGCCCAGTTAGAAGTCAGACTTTTCAGTTCTCTATAAGATATAACGGCTTAGTAGCAATCAATTTCCTTCCTCGGAATGCGGAAAATCTTACTGTGTTTATATAGTTCGACGAGCTGCCAGGTAATGATTTATGCGATAAGTAACTTAGGCGTAGTAGCTCTTCCGAGATCGTATCTTAACGGGCCCATCTTCTGTTTACACCTCATCAGGGAAAGAATGCGAGATTCTTTGCTTGAAGGAACGCCGAGAAAAGTCAGAAAGTCTCCAGACTTGAAGCGCTGCTTGATGAATTGCCTTATTGTCTGGAAACAGAAAATACCAAGAATTTTACACCGTTTAGCAAGGTGTATCCGTTGTGGGTGTATATATTGTTATAGCGTGGGTGAAAGTCTGTGTCTCTATTGGAATGGAAAGGAATGTTATCGTATTTAGAGATCTAAAGAGACTGGCGGAAATCTGATGTCCTTCACTGTAGATGTCTCTGACCTTATTTCGTCTGTCTCTATTCTCGACGGACTTCACACACACACACACACATATGTATATATATATATATATATATATATATATATATATATATATATATATATATATATATGTGTGTGTATATATATATATATATATATATATATATATATATATATAAATAACTGTTTACTATGGATGGAAGTTGCCTTTTGGAAAAATTATTTGTTTGTTCTTGTTTGACGTCATGCCTCCTGCCATCTTTGCATATATTAATTTTTATTGTGGAAGAATGTAAATGAATATTTTTATTCAAAAACAAAGAAAAACCTTGGTTTATACCCTCTTGTCTACGCTTCCCACAATGAAATGTAACACAGTAGGCTTAGGCTTCCTTGTGACCGGCGTGAGTCAGCACGTCACTTCAAGAGGCTTAGGCCTACCTGGTATAATTAGGCCGCTGAAAAGTAAGATTAAATCTGAGCGGAGTTATGACTTGGCTGTTGAGGTTTTTAGTTCTGATTATGAGGAAGGTACTTCGTACGAGTCTGTGCTTGAAGTTATTGTGCATGACGTGCTAGATGCATCATTTATCGTTTGCAACACAAGTCTTTTTCAGTTTTCACTTGAGGTCAGAGAGAGAGAGAGAGAGTAATAATGATAATGCATTTATTTCCACATTTTAGTTTACAGTGGGTATTAAGTTTCTTACACAAAATAAGTAAGAGAGAGAGAGAGAGAATGATAATGCATTTATTTCCAAACTTTATGTAAGTTTCTTACATAAAATAGTTACGAGAGAGAGAGAGAGAGAGAGGGAGGGGGGGGGATTATAAATAAAGGGGACGTGTCTGACTTCCTAAATACAGAGCTTGACGTGACCAAGGTTTTGAAATTGACACTTTTTTTTTATTGTATGCTTGTACACCTTTACTCATATCACCTATGTTACTTCTTAGAGAACAGACTCTGACTAAATTTGTGAACTGTAATTATACCACTCTTACGATACCGAGTTTAAGATAGTAATTTTATTTGTTTAAAATGTGTCCACTGTAAAGAATGCATCAGTGCCCCGGGCACTCAGGAAGTGCGTGTAAAATTTTTATTTACTTTTTTTGAGTGACAGACGGCGTTCCATCATGCGTGTGAAAGTTAAAAGAGACGGTCCTTGTCAAAAAAAAAAAAAAATTCATCGCGTCAGCATCTATGAGACCTTTTACTTAGCAGCCGATATTATCTTTTCTTGGGTGGAAGGCGTTTCCTGATTTAGGTTGCTTCTCCACATTCGCTGCTGTATTAGTCGAAGACTTTTTTTTTTTTTTTAATCGGCCGCTCAAGCAGAGTCGACGTCGATGGTTATCGGGAGTAAAAGCAAAAGTTGTGTAATTGTAGACAAGACTGAGTCGATTCACTCATGGGAAATTCAGGTTGAGCTGTCTTCGTTGTTCATGCGCAGACCTGGATTTCATAATAATAATAATAATAATAATAATAATAATAATAACTAAAAGGATGATAATAATAACAACAACAATAATAGTTATAATAAAAACTTGCACATAGCAGCAGTAATAGCAAACAGCCATTCCTCCATCAATCTTTTTATGACAGTAAGTCACGATGCTCTTTGTTCACGTTTCATCGATTAAACGGCACCAGTCATCATCCAGGTTTATCTTGTAATTAGTTTTGGATCTCTCTCTCTCTCTCTCTCTCTCTCTCTCTCTCTCTCTCTCTCTCTCTCTCTCTCTCTCTCTCTCTTTGTGCTTGTAGATGTCCTTATTCCCATAAGTCTTAGAAATTACACGATCTTGCAGAGACTTAAAAATTAGTTACAGTGAAAGGAAAAAACCCATGTTATGAGAGAGAGAGAGAGAGAGAGAGAGAGAGAGAGAGAGAGAGAGATTATGGGGTTCAGGGTTGTTAACCTAGCTCAACATGGGGTAGTGTAAAATGTGGATAACAATGAATGAAACTAATTTTAGGTTGTGCTTTCACCGACTGCCTCTTTAGCTACGAACGAGGTCGTAAAATATTGGATCAATCTCATTCGTTTTTCAACATTGTAAGAATCTAAGACTTGCTTTTTTATCATCTTCTCGTTTGTTCTTTCATTTATTTTTATATTGATATATTTTTCATTTTTTGTAGGGTGTTTGTCTTCAGTTAAGGTTAAATCTTTCAGATATTCAGTAACATTGGTATCCAGCACAGGGTAGAATTAGAAATTATACAATACGAGAAACTGCGAAAGTTCCATATGAAGATGAGATAATGATGAAGGGGAGATGTAGATGGTTTGGACATGTCCTTCTCACAATACCTGGGAGCATTGTTCGCCATAACTTCTGCTGGGACTCCTGTGGGAACCAGAAGAGTTGGAATACCCAGACCTACTTGATTGAGAACTATGAGGAGGGAAGATGGAGATGAGCGGAAATTTGAGGATGATAAAACACAGAAAAGACATGACTGGTAGGATTTCACAGATGTAATGTTGATGCTGAGTAATATGATAGGTATCCTGTAGATTTCAATGTATAATAAATTGAAATATATGCCTGAAAACACACGCACACACACGCACATATATATATATATATATATATATATATATATATATATATATATATATATATATATATATATATATATATATATATATATAGTATGTGTGTATGTAGAAGTTCTTATTTTGTCTTAGATTCGTGGAGAATTTTAATTTTCTAAATGTATTACATCTTTATATTTTTTAATTCGCTCAGTTTCATCGTAAGTATCTTGGTCAAGTTAATACTCAGAATATTTTGTGAGAAAGGATAAGACCCATTTTGGCCTTTAAGGAATAGACTTGAAACATAATTCAAGGAGGGTTTTTTTGTGTGTGTGTAACGTCAAGGGACCAGGAGAAAGGAAGGAATACGTCGCACGGATGAAGGGTCATACTGCGTGAAAAGTGTGAAATATGTGCGTTTAAATGAAGTTAATTCAGAGCAGTATGTCTCCGTCACGACCCCTCGAGTGGAGGACAGCACACCCACTGGTCAACAGAATTCGTTTACAGGACGAGAAACTAAAAGAAAAAGGAAAAAGGTTTTCCCCATTGTATGGTGTGGTCGTGTGTATGTACTCGAGGAAGAAGTGAACAAAAAATATATATATTTATCCGTAATTCCGTAAAAGCGTATAGATAGTTTAAAAAATGTAGTTTCATATGTCAATTTATTCTCAGATTTTTAATAATAAAAATGCCTTTCCTCCACCCTTATATTTGTTTTAGTTGAACTCTGTTAGGCATGCTGATGAGAAAACCCCTTTCCTTTTCCTCCACCTTGTTATAGCAAAGACAGAACTAGGTCACATATTCAGAGTCGCTCTTTCAGACGTCGAAAGTCACGTCAGAAGCAACGCATTACAAACGTTCCCGAAAAAATATGGGGTTTTGGTCACGGTCGTCGTTTTTAGGAAATGTAAAGTCGGAGAGGCATTGAACCAGGAGTATATGTAAACAAAGGTAACAATAATGAGAAAAAACTTGCCCTGCAGTTCAAATTAAATATCCTGTTTTTTTATTTGGTGTATATTCCTCTCTGTGTTCATTCATCTCTTTACCTATATAGGTTTGTTCATACGTAGGAACATTAGGGTGGATGCGAAAATACTTCAGCTTTTATCTTATTTGATTATATTTCAGAAATTTAGCTTTTTGAGCTTTTTAGGCGACAAAAACTTTATACATACATACATATGTACATACATATATATATATATATATATATATATATATATATATATATATATATATATATATATATATATATATATATAAATTCACTTACGCACAATGAGAACGCTGCACCTGAAATAATTTAAAGAAGTGCATTAGCATTCCCTTATACCTCTGTGAAAACAAATCATGGTTAACTTTTGTAAGCGTGGTTCCTTTGTTGTTCCTCCGAGCAGGCTTCGGTGCCACCTCTGATCCCAATTAAATGCGACTCGTCGAACTCAGTTACGGGGAACTTTGTACCAATCTCTGTTGTACTTCCTCTATACCGCTTTGTTTCTCCTGCATGCCTCCTCTTCTTCACCTCTCCTGATTAATGTTTCTCCTCATTCCCTTGCTTCTCCTGATTAGAATACCTCTTGGGTATGCTTCCAGTAAGTAGATAGATAGATGTCTGTAGATATAGTGGGTTTGGTCAGGCATCTCTTGTTGATATGCAAATAAAAATTTAGTTGTTGGTTTTGCCACTTTTTTTATATTTCTTCATTAAAATGATTTTGTATGTCAAAAATTAGTAGATAACCATTTGCCAATACCTATCGCTATAAGTCTTGAAGGAACATGTGTCATGTACGTTTTAGATTCTTTAATCCTTCAAAATGAGTAAAAAATTTTAAACTACGTGAATTGTTTCACTATTACACATTTCCTTCGCTTTTATTAGAAAGGGAAGCAAACCAGCGCATTGGATGTCATTTAACCTTGTGTCTCCTGCCACCTTTGAAAATGTCTGAATTCAGACTGCTTTTCGTGGTAAAATGGGTTTCCTCCGCCCTCTCCTCTTCCTTGTAAGTTGGGCACCCTCCAGACCACTAACACCATCCGCCCCCCCCCCCGTTCCCCCCTCCCCAAGAGACCTGGCGCCCAAACGCTGCTGCTTCTGATGGCGCTGCTTTTTGTATTGTGGTTTCTCTGAAGGGAACTTCTTGGGTATCCTTTCCGCTCCCAAACCGTTGGAGGATTTCTGGGCATGTTCTCGATCTCCGAACTGTCTTCTCTTATGAATCGAGAGAGAGAGAGAGAGAGAGAGAGAGAGAGAGAGAGAGAGAGAGAGAGAGAGAGAGAGAGAGAGAGGCATGGGGTGGGTATTCATTATCAAGCTAACTTGATTCTTGTCGAGGGTTAGCTAGAATTTTTCCTTACTTGCCCACCAAAGACCTGAGATTCGTCGGCTAATATCCTGGTTTGAGAGGGTAGAAGAGGTAGTACAGAAGAGCAGTGGTATAGGTAACTGAAGACCCCTAAGACCCCTAACTGTGGTGACGGTTCTGTCCGTGGTCTTACAGAAACACCACAACTCATACAGTACCGATTCTTCAACCGTCTACCGTCATTTGAGCGGCACTTCCTACCCTGTCCTTGGATCTTCCTGTTGTGGTCAGCTCCACTTGGACAGTACTCAACAAACTTTAGCTGATTTTTTATTATTTTTAAGTTTATAATCTTTTCCTTTAGCTCAATATTCGTAATTTTTTACGGGGTTTCGCTCGCTTCTAGACACTGACATGCTTCCAGTGGTTGTGTATGACAGCTGGAGTCAATTATTGTGAGTTGCACTGCTAACCTCCAAGAAACATGCTTCATTATGAAAGCATTGATTTGAAAGTGCAACAGTTGTTAAAAATACGTAGTGAATGCGAGGAGTAGTAGTATTTACATAAAAGGTAACTGTGAAGAAAGAAGTTGACAGAATTTTGTTAGTAAGAGTTCAAATTTTCCAATTATAAATAATCCCTGCGGAGGGTTATTTTGCTAAGACTAAGAGTTTTAGCTACAGAACCCTATGACTCTCGTATTATCTGGATTATTATCAATACTACTTACTTCATAAACTTGCTAGGCCCACTGAACCGGGCTCATAAACACTTCCATAATTGCTCATGGATCAGCTGGGCGAAGTTAACCCATGCAACGAAGCGGGTCAGTCAGGTGGAGGCTAAAACTGTCTTGCTTCCTTCCCTTGAGTCTGATTAGCAAACTCTCTTGACGCAACACTTCTCTCGCCACCTGTGCACCTGCTTCCTGTTCCGTCGGTCGAAGTCATTTGCAACTTTCGTCTTGGTGGTTTCAGTATGTTTTAATCCCCGTTGAATGGATTCTTATTGTTGAAGAATGAAGTTCTAAGTGGTTCTTTATTTAAATATATGTAAAGTTTTGAATGTATTTATTCTCGAAAATTATTATAGATTTTATTAATTTTAATGCTTATGATAATTACTAACATTAAATTGTTGTCACTGTTATCTTGATATGCTAGACTGTCAAATAGATGTGTTCTTAAGCAGCATATCTTTGGATCACATTTACTTTCAAAGAGATGATTGAAATAAACATAAATTAACATTACAAGTACAATCGCTGTGCATCGTGATTGTTTTATTGTTTAAAATATAACATTGAATATAAGTTATTGAAGCAATGATTAAATTTATATTGCTTCAGGATTCAGTTACAAGAATGCTGTGCTTAATAAGTTTATATATATTTCTTAAGTTTTTTTTTTTTTTAGCAAATCGGTTTTAAGTTTCCCCAGCTTGTAATTTATTTTCTGTCTTCATTGTATCTTTATTCTGTATTTTGTAGGTTGGCATGTAATGAAATAAAATATTATTATTTTTATCACATGCATTCTGAATCCTTTTACCAGTGACTCCTTGGAGAGTGAAACTTTTGGCTGAACTAATTTTTGGGAAGATCAAGAAAGTGGACAAGGAAAAAAGAGCAAATAATGAGGTAAGGAGAAATAGGTAAACGTGAAGTTTTTGCGTCTGGAGTGGTAATCGTAGTAGTTCGTGGAAAGGGCAGGTGTTTACGGGCTAATGGCCCCCTGTGGTGTCGACTTCCTCCCTGGAAGGGTCCTTCTGCTCGTCTCCTGCCAGCTCTTAGTGTCGAGGTCTCGGCCAGAATAAATATCCTCGTCTAAACAAACACTTCGGAATCTTCTGAAGGGATTCGAAACTCTGCGACCTTGGTAGTCGACCATTTAGTTTGGACTTTTTATTTACTTCCATTTTGTTTAGATTTTCTTTTGGGTTACTGTGTCGTTCCCCAGGGTTGGTTGACTGCTGAGCCGAGCTGACGTGATACGTAAGTGTTTGTGTTTTTATGACGCCGAAAAAGACTGGTCCTTGGGTCCAACCCCGACGAGGGTGTAGGTTTGCCTTATGAGGCTCTCGATGAGTGGCTTAGATCATTATTTAGATTGGTGATTGAAAGCCATGTCAGAATTGATTTTGCATCGGATACGATATACCAGATCAAGCTACAATTGCTGTGCCTGTATTGAGAGAGAGAGAGACTTAACATCTTTTTATGGGATGGCATCTCCATCTCAAAGTACCAGATTAATGAAGCGGCATTTCCTTTTCTTAAAATGATTTAGTCTGACACGCTCCTCTTACATATATGTAAATGAAATAGCAAGCTGTTTTTCATACTGAATTAATATTGCATGTGCCTCTACAATTTCAACAGCGGCGAAGCTTCAGTTCTGGAAATGATGGTAGAGTAACATGGTTTTAAAATGTTGATAGATAATTCTGATTTAGAAATCCAATGTGAAATTTATTCTTTAATGAAAGCAGTCATGCAAGTTTCCTGGGCACGACGATGATAGGCTGCAGTTTACAAGCAGGTGTAAGGGCATCTTTTTTTTTTTTTTTTGCACTTATTGTCTGGGATTTTAAGTTGAGGATGGTTTGGGGGTCGTTGCTGCAACTCCTTGTTGACCTTCTTGTGCACCTGGATGACCTGTAATCAGCTAAGATTGAATTTCATTTGTTCCCTCTGATCTTTGCTGGAGTCTAGTTTTATGAAAAGTTCGGTCGTGGATTGTGATTTTCTTCCTTCCCAGCAACGCAAGAAGTATTGGGCTTATATATATATATATATATATATATATATATATATATATATATATATATATATATATATATATATATATATATATATATATATATATATATATATATTATATTGTAGTATACTACAGAGATACGAAAATACATGCATTTCAAAGGATATTTGAGTGCTATTACCCAGACTCCGGAAATTAGACTTGTTTGCAGGAGGTAATGGACGGAAAGTTCGTCTGATTACCGAGAAAGGAAATTTCACGAAAAGTGACGAAATGACGGAAGCGAGGCATAAAGCACGTCGAGACCATCTTTTCCACTTAAGGTCGAGGAAGTCATGGGAAATGAATGGGAATACCGTCCATGAAATCCTTTCCTTTCTTTTCAGTTTTGGAGTCTCCGCCATGGTCGAATGTTTAGGTGCGGGTGGTGAAGTCCAACCTTGCATGACCTCGAGACAGACTTCTACACCTCCACTTGATTTATGCTATGATTTAAGTATAATGAAAGGGAATGAAGGTTGAAAGAATGGGTGTGGAAAGGGGTGGTTTTTCTGAAATTTTAGACAGTGTCCCCGAAAAAAGGAGACCATTGTGACATTGGGAATGGACGGTATAAATTGACATGAACCTCGAAATAACCGTTTTCTCTCTCTTTACAGAAGGCAAAAGTGCTATTTTCGCAGTTTCTTATCAGACAGTAATTCGTCTTTAGTTTTTCTTCTTTTCTTTCTTTTTTTAAGACTTTGGTGCTATGAAGAATTCCACGAATTATAAGGGGTAAAATTTAACGAATGTAATTGTAGGTTCTTTGAAATTCTGACGATATCTAATGTCGAGGTTTTTATAAGCAACAATAATAATAATATTAATGATAATGATAATAATAATAACGTTAATTGAGATGTCTACTTCATCCATAGTAAACTGTATGCAATACATTGGTCGTAGTGTTTTAACTTGCTTATCAAATCACAAATAGTCTAAAGGATATGCAGCATTTAAAAGAAATACTTAGGGCATCCAAAGGTTTAGTTGTTGATTTTATAAGGAAAATTGTAAGCAAAGATCTCTGGTGACATAAATAAATGAATGAATAAGTAAATATATAAATTAATGTTCATTGCATACGGCTTGTTCTGATTTTTTGACGTAGTTGTTTATGATATGCCAGCAATAAGGGACATTAATTTTCTTTTATCATAAGCAATTTGAATCAGACTTCTTGGAGAGTTTAAACAACAAATATTAGATTAGTTTAGTTTGTGGATACTTGATCACATTACCAATACTATATATATACATATATAAATATATATATATATATATATATATATATATATATATATATATATATATATATGTATATATATATATATATATTTCATATATATATATTATAGTGTCTGTGTATTTTACTACATTCTAACATTGCACTGTGAAGAGATAAAGCCCATACAAACGCTATATATGCATGAAAGTTATTCCAACAATGTATTTGCACAACATGTATCTAGTGAAAGGGCCCTTTTATCTTCATACATATATATATATATATATATATATATATATATATATATATATATATATATATATATATATATATATATATATATATATATATATATATATATATATATAATGTATGTATGTGTATGTATGTAGAGAGAGAGAGAGAGAAGAGAGAGAGAGAGAGAGAGAGAGCATATCAGTCGACTACTACTGGGTACATGATCTACTGCTTCCGTCAACAGAGGATTACTGTGCCACGAGAATGAGTACTCTTGAAAATGTGTTTGTGAGTATCTTTGGGCGCGTGTGTGTAAGCTACGTGAGATATTGTAAACAAAGCCAGCAGACGTCACCGGCCATCTTCCTGAATGCTGGACACCGCAGGGGTGTAGGTTGGCAGGTGACGGTGAGCCGATACTCGATCTCAAATGTCAGCCATTACTAGTCAGTTGGTGAGCTGTGATATTTTCGTTGTGACCGAGAGAATGTCATGTCGGGCTTTTTACAGGAATGAGCGCTGACGAGTATTGACGGACTCTCTCTCTCTCTCTCTCTCTCTCTCTCTCTCTCTCTCTCTCTCTGTGTTCGAACTCCAAGTTTACCCCTGTCGACCTAAGAAGTTGATGTGCATTGTCAGTAGTCGACTGTTCTTGGTCTCAAAATGAGATTAGCAGTGTTTGCGAGAGAATAATAGCATATGACATTGTGATTGCTCTCTCTCTCTCTCTCTCTCTCTCTCTCTCTCTCTCTCTCTCTCTCTTGCTCGCTCGCTTCCTTATTCCGTTATTCCTTTCCCTGTTGCATCACACAGTCCCACATAAAAATCCCCTTTTAAAAGGCAACGCGTGATAGGACCCGAGACAGATCTTCCTATTTTTTTCCTCTCTCTCTCTTCCCTTTCCCCGTGAGGCAACGCCGATGGAGCAAGATAATACGTAAAGGGTCATCGCTGATAGTGTGACCTTACTAAGGGTGTTATTGTAGTCTGGAAACATTCGTGAACGTCCCCCCTCCCGGGTGGGTCGGGAGAGGGGGAGGAGGCAGGCATTCGAGTACGAAGACAGACACCTTAGTAGTGATTTTTTTTTTATCTTTATTTCTCTCTTTTTTTTTTCTATGGGCTGTCGCCTTTCTCTTTCCTGTATGGTGGCAGCCGGGACATTTCGCTATCAGATTTACATAACGGAAATCTTCTATGGGAGGGGTTTAGGAGATAACTTCGAATATATTATACGACCTTTAGGTAAGAGTTGTGGAGAACTGGCCGTGCTATAGGCGTGGTTTTCTGGAGATCAGGTAAATAACTGGCCAGAAATGTCTGTATGTTTGTTTATGCATGGTTGCATATATGAAATTCGGCTAGGCATACGTCACCAAAATGTTTTTCACTGCTTATGTAAGTTTGGAAATTCTGGATTGTAAAGTTGACCTCTCAACATCCCCTATTTCTTTATAACTTGTTAAAATTCTTGGCTTTGTATGTAAACGCGCGCACACACTCATAGACATTACACACACATATATATATATATATATATTGTATATATATATATATATATATATATATATATATATATATATATATATATATATATATATATATAAAAGGCAAATGCCACAGTGAAAAATGAAACAACGGAGTGGCTACTGAAGCCTGGCAACCCTCCGTTGTTTCATTTTTTCCTTCATTTGCTCATTTATGCATTCATCACGTTTCATATTTAAATGAATCAGTTATATATATATATATATATATATATATATATATATATATATATATATATATATATATATATATATGTGTGTGTGTGTGTGTGTGTATATTTGCTTGTATATAATGTATATATATATATATATATATATATATATATATATATATATATATATATATATATATATATATATATATATATATATATATATATATATATATATATCTCCATTTTTGATATATTTCCAATACTTAGAACGTGTAATCCACGTCATTCATGTGAACGCCAATTTGAAAGCGAAATGAAAGAAAAATCCCGTTATCTTGCGAAATAAATGCATGCTTTTTCATCCAAGGGTCAGCTTCTTGCCAGGTGTAATTTTGTTATCAAGATCATGAAATCAGCAAATAAAAGTTAAGTAACGGCAAACTCGGCTCGGCAACGATTGAGTAATTTTATGCTGGTGTATGAAATGTATGCAAAGCCCTCTTTCACTTTCATGCAGACTTTTATTCGAACTGCTGTCGTCCGAAAATATTTATGATGCGCTGGCTTATGTTTTAACCCATTTTAAAGGTCAGATTCGTGCGGTATCAGTCTTCAAAATTCTGAGTGGTGATTATACCGTTAAAATCTTTCGTTTCGGATATTCATAACTCTCGGTAGCTCTTTGAAAAGGCGTGGCCCTTGCCTATGCTTCAAAAATCATGCGATGATAATATTGATATTTTATTCAGAATGCAATGGTTTTCATTTCCAAATTATGTACTCGATATATCATCATATATATATATATATATATATATATATATATATATATATATATATATATATATATATATATATATATATATATATATTATTTATGTGTATATATATATATATATATATATATTGTTTGTTTGTTTATTTGATAATTTAATTTTTGGATGCCACACATGAGATAACCACATCAGATAGTCTGACTGTCGCAAATGGCACTACTGATGTATTTTATAGTTATCAGGTCATCTGTAAAAGCCTTTTAGCGAAGTCAGGCATTTATCTCAAGTTGTTTAAAGGTTATAGAACTAGTTTTTTTTTTCTTATTGCGTAGTGATTCAGGCTACCCTGCCTTGGTCATCATGCCCGATGTCCAACACGGAAGACCTTTCATCCTGCTCTAGAAGATGCATTCGTGGCTAAGCCTTTTTTATGTTTTGTGTGAAGTTAAATATTCTCTCTCTCTCTCTCTCTCTCTCTCTCTCTCTCCTTTTTAATTTACTTGCAGTGTAGCATTTTCAGTTTTTTTATGTACCTTGATTATACTCTATAAGAAAAGTAGCATCCAGGTAAAATCCTTTGCAAAATCTTTGTAGAATGAAAATTAAAACATTAAATTTTTCTCAGGATTTTAATGTCCTATCCTTATGTTAAGTTTGAATTTAGCCGAGGGGATGGCTCAGTCATAATCCATCATAATTTGATGAATTAGACTATCCAGATTTCAACAGAATCCTGCTCACGGTTATTCATAATGCGTCCAGTTATCGGTTGTAAAACCAGTTTTCGCCTTCTTGAGGAGCCCATTCAAGTAATTCTGTTCTGAAAGATGAAATAGCTCAATAAATGATATTCTGAATTTCCTTGGACCATCAGTATTTCAATTTTTCTCTTTTTGAATTATCAGATATCTAAATTTTGCTTCTGGTTATTTCATTTTCATGAGCCTTTTTTTTTCTGATCTCGTTTTTGGTCATTTCAAAAGATTCACTTTTTATTGATGGACTATCATCTACTGTATTTGAAGCGCAGGCGCAACCCTGCTAATTCGGCACGGTTACCGTTCATCAGCTCACGATATGCTTCTCTCATCCTGAAGGAGGGAGATGATGAACCTCTTGTGGTGTCGTCTCTTTGATGATATTCGTGACCCCGTTTCATTCTCACGTCGGTGAGTCCTTTGAAGTAACGGCACTGCGTCTGGGTTGTTTGACTTATCCCTCGTTCAGATCAAGGCAAAGTAATAGGCGACGATGAGGTATTGGGCACTAACGGGCCATTCGAGCGTTAAATTAGGGCAGCGTGCCTTGTACTCTGGTTTATCATGTCGACACTTCTCCACAGTTGAGTGACTTCATATGATCAGCACCACCTTCATATTATAATACATTTTGCTAAGATGAAGAAATAAAAAGGGTTATTGCTTGTGCACATTTACATATCAATATGTTTTCTTCAACAGCAATTTGCGCCAAATTCTGCTCATTAGAACTAATTTCACTTCTTTTGTTTCTTTCCAGGTAAGGGTGATGTATGTCCATCCGCCTGGTCCGTAAGTAAGGAAATGTTAGCGAAAGTTTAACGTTTTGCTGGAAATGTTTTGATAGTCTCGTCAGGATCCGCAAAATGTTCTTATTTTCTTTTGGGGGAATTTGCTGAAAGGTTAACCTGAGGTCATTGGTATTACACAAGCCGTACTGTGGATCAATAGACACCTATTCAACACCCAACTCTTTTTTTTTTTAATTCAACTTCAAATTTAGTTTTGACGTGAAAGTGAAAATTCTTTTAACGGATGATTGATAGACGTGAACTACTTACATTCGTTTATTTAGAATTTTTATTTTTCGTTTTTAGCTGGTTCATTGTATATGATTATAGCTATTTCTTTAGATTGTTTTTATTTATTTATTTAGTGTTTTTTTTATGAAAATTGTTATCTAAGTTGATGGAACGCCTAGACGAGTGTCGTAAAACTCCAGACGTTGAGAAATGCTTACTTCTCTTAGCCTTTATTCAGGTTCTCCCACGTAATGTGGGTTATCCTTTCACTGGATCATTTTGTGGAATGGCGTAAGTTTGAGGGCATTACGTGCCCGTGCAACCGGAGGCGCAGAGGTCAGGACTGATATTTCTCCACCAATATGAGTAGATCACGTTCTGGGTAGCTTGGAGTGGGCACACACACACACACACACACACACACACACACACACACACACACACACACAGCTTGTTCTCAGATAGTTGAGAGCAGGCTGGACGGAGACCTGTGATCGTTAGAGGTCAGGCCCACCTGACCTGCGAAGAGAAGTGATAAGGGTGTGGTTGGTGTCTGTGTCCGCCATTTATCAATTTTGAGAATGTGTAGAGCATAGTCTTATGCATAAACAAATGTATGTGTGAATAAATTCGCTTGTTTTGAGATCTGAAAGGCAATGCGGAACTAACAAGAGCGACATCTTGTGGCACTTCGCGAGTTTGGGTGAAAGAAAAAGAACACGGGGACTGAACGGAAGAGGCATTTTGTGTGAACAAATATTACGCGGGTGTTCCTCTCTTGGGCGCTTTGCTTCATATTATAAACGAACGTTTTTCATATCCGAAAGCTAACGTTATGTTCTTTTAATTCTTCAAATTCCTCAGGTGGTTTGGTTTTCTCTTGTTTTGAAATATCCAGCATAACTTATTTTTATAAGTCACTGCACCCGATAACGCGTCAAGTGATTGTGCCAGCTTGGAAAACTGCAAAATGATGTTCTGTTGATTTTTGTTGAGGAATTCTTAACAAATATTTTGTCACTAAGTTTATATTTAACAAAGCCAATTTTTCACACGAGGAGAACGTTAAGTATACTAAAAAAAAACTATCTTATGGTTATGAAACAGAATTTTTGGGGGAGTGTTGCAATGAAAGTATTGAATGAGAGCGGGATTTTCGGGCTGAAGTGTGAGAAATTATTAATAGAGATCCCGACACAACTCTCAGCTGGATGAGCATCCTATCCCCTTCACGCACATAGAATATTTATATATGTGTGTGTATGTATATAAATATATATATATATATATATATATATATATATATATATATATATATATATATTGTGTGTGTGTATATGTATGTGTATACATGTGTATACGTAAGCAAATAAAGCGTGTGTGTGTGCGATGTAGCTAAACTTCCCACGAATCTAGCCAAGTATGTCTTGCAACTCTCCCATACAATCAGAATGGGAAATACATTCGTACAGGTTACAGTTGAAGCATGATTTGATGTTTCATGTGACTTGTCAGCAAACTTCCTTTCCTTGTTGTTATTTAAAGTATTGTTATTAATGGCAGTATAATTATGCTCCAGATATACTTAGACATCTGCACTCCTTCAAGGAGATTTGCGGTATTTATGTAGTATAGACACATGCACATGCACATGTGCATATAATATATATATATATATATATATATATATATATATATATATATATATATATATTCCGTATATATATATATATATATATATATATATATATATATATATTCCGTATATATATATATATATATATATATATATATATATATATATATATATATATATATATATATATATATGTGCGTATGTATTATTGTATAAGTTTTTCTTATTCTTATCAACAAAACACTTACTGTAACACTTGGGCCATGCACATCCTTACTATGAATGGCATATGTCATGTTATATCGTAAGAGGTACTAGAAAACGTTTGAATAAAACATTTTTCAATTACATTACAATAATCAAAATTCTTGGATGTTTATGGTCGTTGCAAGATTGAGAACAAAACCTAGTTTTGCCAGTGTCTGTAAGAAGTTGAATATTCTACTTATAACGTTTTTAAGTCTACAAGACTTGAAAAAAATCATTAAAAGGTATCAGAGTTAGACTTTATAGAAGAATCCGTCTTATTTAAAACTCAGAAAAAGGGATGGATCGTGTAGCGGAATGACAGCTGTTGTCATTCATTCATTAATAATAATTACCGTTAAATGTTTTCGACGTGTAATGAGTCGCAAGGGATATTGTGGCTTTATGTTTCCGCTGGGCATGCTGGTACCCATATCCTCCGATAAATGATTTATGTCGACTCGTATTGCCATTATTAGGCCTAATTCCGAGAGGATGTGTGTCATATCTCTCATACACTGGCACTTATGTAAACTTTGTCTGTGTAGACAGTGTACATTTTATTGAATCTACAGATCTGTCAGTTTTGACAATTTGAGATGTAGTGGGGTTAAGCTTTTCCTTTTAAATTTCTTTCTCCGCCATGGATCTTCATATCTTTGAAGCATGAATTATGTACTTTGCATTGCTAAATTCAGGTATAACACTAAATAGGATCAATCTTTTTTTTTTTATTTTTAGTTGAATATCCATCGTGTGTGCGTTTCTTATCGCGAGACGTGAGAGCGACCTTTGCATCCAACCATAAAAAAAAGCAGATAAACTTTCTATTCTGTCATGTTTTGCTGTCACTGTTTCTGAGACAGTCGGTGAAACTGGATCTTCATCGTCTTCGCCAAAGGAACTTTACCACGGATGAGTAGGTTTTTATTGGCCTTTAATGTCCGCACGAACTTTTTTATTTTTTTTTTTGTAGGTTTCTTCTAAGCATGTCATTCCGGTGCTGGAAATTTGTCACTCCTCTCAAAGAGCGTGCGTGTGTGAATGTGTGCGCGTGTGTGTTTGTGTGTATAATTTGGTCGAATCCCATCGCTATGCTTCATTAGTTGTATCTGAGGGTGAAATGTGCTTATGTGTGTACGTGCGTCGGTTTGTGTTTGCGATGACTCCCCGGTTCCCTTCGACACATTCATGAATATTTGTGTAAACTTTGCCACCCGGAAATGTTTATTACTTCCCCATGCTTATTAATGGGGTTCTTAAACCGTAACGGTAACGGTTGAATGGGGGGAAGGAATGCCCCACCACGAAAGATGTATGTATCTTCGAGTTGACCTGGGCATGCCTCCTCCAAATCATGTTTGGAAAGTTGTATTTGTATTCCCTCATGGCATGCGTTCCTAACGTAGGGAGGGTTGATGTGGATTTGTGTGCTTGTATTGAAAAGAGAGGCTATGTAGATATATAAATACCAGTTTATCATCGTATCTCAGGGTTTATCTCATATGGTGTCTTTGATATGACCACTTTGAAAACTGTTTTTTGTGATTATATATCAATATTCATCTCATTTGTTTCACTTGCTTTCTACACCGTTACCCCTTTTGAAAATTGGTTTTTATTATTGATTCAATATTTAAAAAAGCTCAATATTATTGTCTTTGGTTTCTACAGGTACCTACTCTGTTGCCACTTTGAAAACTGGTTTTAGCTGTCGTTATCTCCAGGTGTTTGTCCAACATACATTTTCTCACGTGTACCTTGTTGCTTGGATACCCGGACAGTTGGGATTCTCCCCTCAGAGATGGAGTGCATTGTGAATATCCTTTCAAATGTCGATTCCGTTTTCCCCTTTTTTTGGTTGCGGCTTTCTTTATGTCAGTCATAATGGGAAGGTAGCCTTTGTTATTATTCATATTTGCATATATTCCGCACCAAGCCCCCGTAATAAAAAAGGGAAACATTATTAGCTTGCTAATCATATTTCCACAATGTGTGTTATTATTATTATTATTAGTATTATTGTGTGTGTGTGTGTGTGATTATTATTATTATGTTAGTATTAAAAATACTCAAAGTATAGCATGAGTCTTGAAATGGAGAAACAAATCCACTTATGTATATGTAAATTTACATATATTTAAAGATAAGCTGTACAGAAAGCTTTTGGGAAGCAGTTTCAAGAAGCTCTGCGTCTGAATTATCTTTAAATATATGTATATACATAACAGTGGTTGTTTCTCCATTATTATTATTGACATTATTATTATTATTATTATTATTATTATTATTATTATTATTATTATTATTATTATTCAAGAAGATGAACCCTATTCATCTATTCAAATGGAACAAGCTCATGGAGGCCACTGACTTGAAATTCAAGCTTCCAGGTAATATGGTGTTCATTTGAAAGAAGCAACAGAAGGTATTAGGAGATACAGGAAGAAGTGATCGGTTATTAGAAAAGAGAAAATAGATAAAAAAAAAATCAATAAATAAATAGATGAAATGTAAGTAAATTATTAAAATACAAGGAGAAATGCTTTACGGCAGTAGAACAACGAACGTTAGAAGAACAGGAATATAATAGTAAAAGAAATTAGATAGTCCCTTTCACTGTTATAGACGAAAGAAACTGAATAAATTAAAAATCATTTTTTTTAAGTAAAAGGAAAATGTCGTGAGCTTATGGCTACTTTTCAGAGGCCGTCAGGTGACAGGCAACATAGTGATTGTTATTGCACTTTAGAAAGCACGGTTGCTTCCAGATTCATTTGCAACTCATTTTGGGAACGGTAAAAGAGGCAGTTTCTTGCAGACAATGAACTCATTTGCAATTCACTTCACTCTTAACTTTATTCTTAGAGCCTTGTTTTCCATATTCTTGTTGATGATGTGCACAGAGCACAAACGCATACACATGCATATATATATATATATATATATATATATATATATATATATATATATATATATATATATATATATATATATAAAATTACTTAAAATGTGAATGTGGCATTGACTAATTACGGCTGACTGCTCATTGTCGAAAAAACATATGTACAATTTACCAATATACGGTACTTGTTGCATACTTTCTAAACTGCATAGACCAATGGTATATATACAAGCATTTAAGGTTTATTGCACTCTTGTGCTTTAATGTTTTTGAATGAAAGATATTTCTGAAGTCTATCCATCATATATATATATATATATGGAATCCTTGGGAGAAAAATTCGATATTCAGACGAGTACTCTCTCTCTCTCTCTCTCTCTCTCTCTCTCTCTCTCTCTCTCTCTCTCTCTCTCTCTCTCTCTCTCTCAAGAGCTCAGAGCGTAAAAGTAAGTTACCTCACATTGCTACATGTACGGTTTTTTTTTAAGAATCCAAATAGATATTTATTATTTATTCTATTTTTACCGACTTTCGTTCTGTCTTTTTTTATGTCTTGCAGGCTGCCGTCTTCCGTGACGACTTTTAACAAAAATGGTCTTGTCTTTTTTTTTTCTTTATTTTAAGAAATGAAACTGATTTTTACGAAGGCGACTTTTGTTGCTTATTTTTCTCGTTATGTTTGCGACTTTTGTTTGTGCTTTTGTTTGGATTCTTATTTCATTCATCTGGTTGTTTCTTTGTCTGTCGAGGTAAATTTTCGAGAGGATTTATTTTGGTGTTTATATGAACCTTTTATTATTGATAACATTAAACAATATTTCTTTTAAGTATGCTTCAGTGTTAGCCTGTTTATGGCTTAAATTCTTGGTTTTTGTTTTATGCTTGTCAGAGCATTTCTGATATTTAGATTTATTTTTATTTTTGTCCCCCTTTCTTTATTCCCATTACCTTCTGTTACCTGTGTCTAATGAACACCATATTCTTTGGAAGCTTGAATTTCAAGTCAACGGCCCCTGCACAGGGCTTTGTTCCATATGAATAAGGTTCTTCTTCTGAATAATAATAATAAATTCATTTTGTCTTGCAGAAGAGAAAGAGGGATAAAGAATAATCCAGAAGTTATTATTGGTAGTTAAACAGAACACCGTTGACGAAACAGATATCAGAATCTTCCTGGATTCAAGCCACATCCCAAAGGTTTTTTCAGACGTCAGAAATTGCATTCCGACACCAACGCCTCTCACCGTGATTCGATCGAAGGAAGTTTATCTTCTTTTTTATTGTGCTGCATCATTTCTTCGTCGCTGAAATTTATGACGTGGAAAATACGACAAGTGTCACCTTGAGTCAAATAACAAAAAAATCGACTTCGCTGGGAATGTAGGTCACGAATGGTCGGCAACAAGAGAATGAGAAAATCACAAGGAAAAAATTCCAAGTCTTCGATTCATTTTTGACAGTTTTTTTTTATGCAGCGACCAAATATAAATACATTCTTTTGGTGGTGGTGTGTGTGTGTTTCTTGTTTTACTGAATCAGTCATACGCATGTATATGCAGTACCGCCTATTCATCGTGGACCAGTTCACCTGGTAGATATAAATACTGTATTTTTGCACGTATAGTTGTACTGTATAGTATATAGTGTGCAATGTTACCCTGAATAATGATGCGCGCTTGAACATTATCCTGTATGTCCATAATGCATCAATACGTGGCCTTTTTCCTAATGCTGTGCGGTCGAGAAATAACATAGCTGTTGTTGTTTTCCTGCCAACTGTGTTTTTTTCTCTGCTGATGTAGTGGAAATTTCACTGCCGTTTCCTATACCTAAATCAGATTGTTAGAAAAAGAACTTGTCTGCTTGCCATTCAAAAGCCCTTGTTCTTGTAATCTTCGTGTTTCATTTTCCACTTTGCATGTGGCGGCGCCTGGAGAATACAGCTTTCTGGTTTCTCAACAGGTCTTGAGGAATGAGGTTGCTAGCCCTATGCCGTTTGTCTTTACACCAGCATGATCTGGAACCTATTTAAAGCTGAGTGGACTGATCATGAGCTACCCCCTAGGCCCAAGATGTTTTTGTGAACATATATATTTATCTACGTTTGAGTGTAAACAGATTATATACATGTTACATACATCCCGAAATACATAGAGAAAAAGTTGTAAAATAATATTGAAAAGGAGACGGGGGGAAGAGATTACTCAAGGGTCATTTCTGAATAAGTCCTGGGAATCTTTTCGTGCACTCCAGTACTGAATATGACGTTTCCTTTGAATGAATCTCATGTTACTCCACCACCTTGCGGTGGGTCGGTACGGATAAAACCTGCACTTCGGACACTGGAAGAAAAAGAGAGGAACAACTCTTCCGGATGCAGGTAGCCTTCGGATCAGATTACCTTTGCAAGAATGCTGCCTCTCAATTCGTTCTCTGACCCTCCAGTGAAAAACTGTGCTTTAGTATTTTTGGAGATATCATTTCATTTGTGCAGAAGCTCAGTAAGGTTCCTTTGATGTAAAGGATTTAGGTTCATATGTTTTAAGGTATATTCTCAGCAGTAATGAATAGTAATACTTATATCGAGCGTTTTATGTTAATGCGCTGTTTGTATAAATATTTTCCTCACCAACATCACATTTCATATAGTGTAATTGAAACCAAGCGATGATTTAGGTATACCAGTGGCGATTAATCATTAGCTTAGCTTTGTATTTTTTTATTTCCTGTAGTCTTCATTTTAAGATATAGGCGTCTGTTGATCACAATTTACCGGCAGTTATAGACACAATTGTTCTCTTTTACAGCTCAGATTTCGGTGAATTGAAGAAATTATCTGGCAACTTTTGAAAGCAGCGATTCCCTCTGTAGTATTTATGTGAAGAAACGTTGCATATAGTGAAGATACCTAAATGGTCTCTTCCTCCGGATTTTCATAACACGTTGAAGAAAAGTGAACATAGATGAATATGAAAAAGAGACAGTAAGGTGTGTTAAAATTCATTGCTTGAGAGAGAGAGAGAGAGAGAGAGAGAGATAGTAATTGAAAGGGAGGGATTGGAAATAATCACCCAACGTTAAAACCGCCAGTAAAATGAACTGCGAATTGACAGCACCTTAACAGCCTAACAGTGCATCTATGAAAGCCATCATGCAGCTAAACCTTCCTTATACAGCAACGGGTTATGCATCAGCACTGGAAGAGCACAGCAGTAGTAGTAACTCGTTTGTAAAAGGGAACTATCGCCAGTAGGAGTGCCTGTGAGACCACAGCATCTCATCCCGCAAAGGCCGTCAGGTGGGAGATATGAAATTGCAAACTACGAACCGCATGAATTGCCTCCTTCCCCCTTTCCTTCTCCAACTCCCAAAGCCAGCCTCCCCTTCCCCCGTCCCCTTTCTCTGGGCTAGCATTGTTAGGCTAAGTTTTTGCATCAAACTTATCGTCACGGGGAGATAAGGTGTTTAAAATTAACTGAACAGTACGCGTTTGTGGTAGTACCAGGAAGGCACTCAAGTCATTTTAATCATGAAGAGCGTCTTTCTTTTCAAGAAACATTGTACCAATGTTGCATTCTTTCCCTCCTTTTCTTGTTTTTTAGTACCTTGCGATTATTAAGACTGCATTGGTTTTACAATTTGCAGATGTACCATAGCGTTGTACACTTATTCACATTAGCCATCGAATGAATCTCGAGGAAGTAAAAGCCAAGAGTATTTTATCCTCCCCGTACTATTATTACGGGATATAAGTCTAGATGCTTGTGTTTGCAATGCAAGATAATTTGAGAAGCCAAGTTCCTAGCACCAAAATTATGCTGTTGGTAAGACAAATACGTATATCGGTCAGTCTTGAGTTTTCATAAAGAAATGGGGCCAAGCAAAATGCACGGACAAAAAGATTCCGGTACATTCCAATGAATTGTCTTCCCTGACTTTCTGAAAATCATCGTCATTCTAGAGAGAGGCAGGCTTTATCGTCGTGATCTTAAGGTAGCAAGCTAGACTTCCAGCTGGTTTTCAAATTGTTCTGCAGTGAGCAGTCTTACAAGACATTTATGTCACGTTTTATATTATAGAGTATGCTTTGTAATATAACCGTGCTTTGAGAAGGGCTTATAAATAATTTTCCATGCTTGGGAATGTATTATTATTATTATTATTATTATTATTATTATTATTATTATTATTATTATTATTATTATTCAGAAGATGGAACAAGCCCACAGGAGCCACTGACTGGAAATTCAACCTATGATAAAAACAGAAACGCATCAAGATGGGGACCCTGAAAAGGTATTTCTTTGAGTTAGATTCCGAATGAATCTTCTAAGCTCGCCGGCAGTCCGTAACAAGTGCCCCCTTCCTACTCAACTCTGCGTAAGTCGACCGGGGTCATTTTTGCATCCAACGTGGGTAGACCTCCCGAACTCCGCTTGTCTGCTGTTAAAATCGCGCGAAGAACGGCCTTTACGATCGAATAAGCTTGGCAACGGCCTCATTCGTAGTGGCGATAAGGGCAACGAGGTAGATGCTGCTGCTTTATTAGCGATATTCGTTACGATGAGTTTTGCGGGTTACATGAGCTTGCTATTTGTACTGTAGAGGTGTCACCTCGGGTATTTGATGTTGATTGTGACCACCGAGAAAAGAAAATTATTTTTCTCTAACTGACCCATGTATTAAAGGATGTAATTCGTCTTATGAATGATGTAGCTTTGAACAGCTTCGTAGATTTTGTAATGTTTCTCATGGTGAGTTATTAATAACTGCTTATTCACCAAGGATGAAATAATTGCTTCACAGGATTCCCCAGACGTTATTTTTACTCATGTACACTTTCTCTTTCATAATATTTCGGCGACTGTCTGATAAATAAGAAAGTGTTCATAGAGTCGGAAGCATACTGCATGCCAAATGACGTAAAAGGTATTTATAAAGGCTCCTACGTAATATTTATATTTATTAGTATTAAGTGGGTTTGTAGGGTGTATTTTTCTACAAGCGATTTAATAGTGTTATCGGGAAGACAAAACCAGCTGCTGTATTCCAATTCTCAAATGATTACCCTTGTTCGTTACCTTACGCAGTCTATCTAATGATTGTTAATTAAGATAGCGCGGAGTTCAGTTACTCATTATAACAAGGAAACTTAGACACTATTTCACCTCATTATAAAATTGTCATTTTGAAATAAGTTCTGTTTTATATGATATGAAGTAGTTCATTTCAGTCGTGATAGGCAGCTTGTCCAGTGGTCTGCAGGGAGAATAAAAACCTGAAACTTCGAGGATTCTGACGGAGTTTATTTTCTACTCTTCTTGCTAAACATTCTTTGTAAAAGTAGAAGACACCATTTATTGGGGGAACAGCTGTGTAATCCGAGTATTGGCTTCAGTGAGTGATAATGAAAGATGAAAGTCATTAGCTAATACTAGTGAAAGTAAAATGGACAAAGGCGGGGAATGAAAAGGTTGGAGAGGAAAAAGAAAGGTAAAGGAAAAGTTAATAACACATTCCTCAGCCCGAAATTACACTGTGGCAAACGAAAATCATTTTCATCTCATTTTGGCAAATTTTGCCTTTGCATTTGAGGGCCAATGAAAGCAGCGTTGTTGTGGAAGAAAGGGTAGAATTTCATGCCTTCTCTCGAAGGTAATGAAAGACTGCAAGAACAACGCCTGTGACAACGCGGTACATGAAATTACAGAGAAAGAGAGAGAAAGAGTATTGAAAGTAAGAGGCGTCAATGAAAGAAGGCTATGATTGAGATTAAGGTAAAAGCTAATGGCGACGAATTACCAGGATTATGACGGAGAAGGAAGACTAAAATTAGATCTGCCTTGGCGGCGGAAGGTGGCGAGGCATTGTGGCCTCTACCAGCAGCGGTGTGTTTTGCTCTGAAGCAGTCAGTAAATAAATAAATAAAGAATTAGATTTTTCTGGAAAGATTTTCAATAGTTGTCGAAAGCGGTTTAGGTTAATTTGGCCGAAGGTTAGACGTAGATAACCTTCATCCTTACCGTTATTCCGCCTTAAGGTATAAAATGTAAACAGGATGATTAGTAACTCAGGTAGATAAGAAAAAAATATAAGATTAACAAAATTTACAAAATGCTAGTTTTCTTATTCAAATCTATTCTTCGTTCTCTGGTGCCTGTATGTAAATTGGAATACCTGTTTTAATAAGTAAGAATGCAGTAAAACGTCAAATGATGTAATTTCCTTATCGTTTCCAATTTTGTTTACCGTAGTTTTCATGAGATTTACACACAGTCAAGCATGATTTTCGCCCTTGCTAGTTATATTAATTACAAAAACTTCATCATTAGTAATATCAGTATTCTGGTAGTGCCCAAATTAGGCATGAATTATTGTAAGAAAAAAGGGAAATGTGGACACCTCGTATTTGTTTTGAATAGATTAATCCATTCAGATAAGAACGTTTGGCGGAGAAAATCCTAGAAATAGTAGTTCAATGAAGCTAAACTCCCTCTTTCTGACAAATATTTGGCATCGGTATTACATACGTCACCTTTCGTTGGACATGAAGGATCCATAGTGCGTGAGGTATCTCTGGTTTGTGGTTGTGTTTGTATGTACTTGAGTTTGTGGTGAGTGTGTTCTGTATGACGGGGGAGGCGTTAGAGTGTAGGTAGCATAGTCATCCGCTTGAAGATTATAGCAACATAAAAACAAGCTGGGAGTTATGGTTTACATTTGTGGTGACTCGATGAAATTCCCCGTTGCAATCTGCGTTCTCCCATTTGTGGCCTCGGTTATCATGTAAAAGTCGCAATGGGAAGAGAGAGAGAGAGAGAGAGAGAGAGAGAGAGAGAATGAATGTTGGGTGATGGATGGCTTTTGGCACATGTCCGCTCACTCCTCTCATACGGATCGAATTTGCATATTCGTGTAAATCAGTGCCGGCGAAAGCTCGATTGATTTATGGAGAACTAAAAATGCAGTTATTTAGTTTTGAGGGAAGATGGCGGTTTGTTTTCTGGACAACTTGCTGAAGATTGCTTGTACATTGCACTTTTCCACTTATCTGCCCTCCTTCCCTCTTTCTGTGTTACATTTCCATTATTGTTTATTTCCTTATATTTTCATCAAGTCCGAATAAAGTTTTATTTATCTCTTTAGTCAAGGAAGAGAACAACTTTTAAACAACTGTTGTTTTTCCTTGGGACATACTATGTACGATAGTTTACCTAGACAATGGACCTCTTATCCTTAGTAAATCACTTTCGTTATTTTATTATAAGGAAGTTAGAAGCTTGTTTATATATGTAAATATTTTTTCGTGTCGTGTTTGGTGCAATATATACAATGATTTGCCGTAACAAAACCTCTGCTTATATTTTAGCTGATTCAAGTTTTATTATTCATTATCATTTTCTCTTGACTTCTGGTGTCAGTGAACTCTGCAATAGCGGTGTCAGTTTGGATCAGTTAATTAACCCGTCAGATTTTCACGTCAGTCACTTTAGAGAGAGACGGAAGCTGGTGTCCGATAATTTGATTCTATATTTTATGTTGTAGTGTGTTTTTATTGCGAAGGGCTTTTACAGTTATATAATTCAACCATTTTTTTTTGTAAGAGAAGAATGTAAATCGCTTGTAGCCCACGAGAGCGAACTCGAAGTTACAGTTCATCAGGAAGTAGGGAGGTTACTAATACCAGAACAGGTTCTTCTCTTCTGTAGGCGGGGAAAGGTATTTGGTTTTGGGAACTGGTATGTCCAATAAGGATGTCTGCTCTTCTTTTATTCTCCTCCTCCTCCTCCTCCTTCTTCTCTTGGGATTTCTCTCATTGAGGCTGTAAATCATTATCTTGAAGTCCTACTAACTTACTCTCTCTCTCTCTCTCTCTCTCTCTCTCTCTCTCTCTCTCTCTCTCTCTCTCTCTCTCTCTCTCTGTCTCTCTCTCTCTCTCTCTCTCCTTCCCCAGCCGTCCGTCTCCACGTCACTTTGGTGCGGTGGTTAGTCGTCTTAAGTCGCCAGAGAAAATAAAAACGATGTTGCCACCATTTTCCCCTCCCACATGCAACAAGCAGGTACCAGTCTGCGGCTTCCTCCTCTTCGATTTTCGAAACTTCATCTTTTTTTTTTATTTTTTTTTTTATTTTGGAGGGTTTCGGAGGAAGGGAATATATGTTTGTAAGCATTGCTCATATAGATTTCTTGCTTCCGTATAGATTTATATTTTCAAAATCGAAAACTTTAATGTCAGAAAAATATTATACAATGGGAGTTTGTTCTTTTATGCAAAATATTTGTGCTCAAAGACTTTATTGATTATACATACCTATATATATATATATATATATATATATATATATATATATATATATATATATATATATATATATATATATATATATATATATATATATATATATATATATATATATACACATAGGCTTTTCGCAAGTAAATTACCTCGTGTCCTATTTTAGACTTCAGCTGACGCTGGTAATGGGTCTATGTGGAATGGGAAATTGTGGGCCAAGATCTCCATCATTTTCTGTATGTGTATATACCTTTTGTACATTTTTTCCTCTGTAATTATGTACGTTAGAGGCCCACGATTATTTTCAAGGACTCGGAAGCATTTACCCAGACATTCGTAATTCACCGCTGATGCTGCTTCTGTTAGTCGTTGGCAGACGCAGTGTTTGGGCGGGGCACTTGGATGCTGATTAGTCAGACCAATTTTGCCCTTATTGGCTACCCTAGCACACCCACTTCTCTTCTCCTCCTCCCGGCTACGGGATATATTCGGTGATCCCTTCGTTTCTCGTTTGTCTGTTCGGATGCTTTGTTTGCAAAGCTTCTGATTAATTTGTATGAATCTGTTTTATGATGTCAGAGCGGAAAATTTAGTTTGCAAGCTGCTCCTGGTAAATTTATGTGAATATTTGTTTTTATATAATGGACAAATAATCGGCTCTGTGTTACTGATCCACTTATATAGATTTTCGTTACTGTTATGACTTACGGTTCCCTGGGTGATTAGTAGGCAGTTTTACTGACCCTCCTATGTGCGTCAGTAATAGTGCGTCTGTTTATCAGTACCTTTACTTTCTTCCTCACAATGGTAATTGCCATCCGCCCTTATTAGAAGTTATAAATCTTAAGAGGAGAATATAGATCATTTTGACAGTTACTCGAAGTGCCCTTGGTGAATTCCAGATGAAGCCCAGAGATGCGTCTAGGTATGCCATGATTGGAAGGAAGAGAAAGAAAGAGAGAAAAAAGGAAGAAGAACAAAGGGTTAAGGTACAAGCCATTGTCTGGCAAGGAAGTCGTACGAAATGAATGGTTATGTAACCCAAGGTACAAAAGGCTCCAGGCAGGAAATAATAACCGAAGATTAAGTAACTTCGTTGATATTTCCTCAAGTTCTGCACTATTTTTGCAGTTATAGAGATGGTGTATTTTTTGCTGCATCTTTTTATGGGTAGTTCCTCTGAGAAAGCTCCGATCTAGATGTCTCGATTGCCTAAGGATGCCAAAAATAAAATAAAGTGTTGCGCGGATGCATCTGATTTACCTCAATAGAATTACTATTTCGAGAGAAGTTATATGCAAATGATGTTTATTTTTTCCGACGACGGTTTCATTTAAAGGAAAAAAGAGCACGATAAAAACAATTGTAAAGTTGACATTTTATTTTTAATATTAATGTCGCTTAAGTTTTATAATAATAAACGGTATTAGTAATGAGTCTAGTAAAATTACTTTAATGAAAAAATGACTGTAGGAATATGCCAAGCAAGTTCAACCTTTGATTATAAGTTTTGTTAATTGATTATGAAAATAAAAAAAGGAATATTCTTCTACGCGTTGTATGTTGTGAAAGGTGTCTTTTGCATTGTACGTAAAGTTTCTTTTTCATTTCTCGCCTGTACCTGCAACATAAAAAATGGCCATCAGTTTGATAAAGATTTTTAAATATTATTATTATTATTATTATTATTATTATTATTATTATTATTATTATTATTATTATTATTATTGGGTTTTTCATATTATTTTTTTTTCTATCTCAGTCATCCTATTCGACTGGTTGGTATTTATAGTTGCATCCTGCCTCCTTACGAGTCCATCACTTTTCTCACTATGTGCGCTGTTTTTATAGCACACTCTTATTATTATTATTATTATTGTTATTATTATTATTATTATTATTATTATTATTATTATTATTATTATTATTATTATTATTATAAAAACCACAACAACAACTGGTAAGGATTCGTCAAGAACCTAGCTGGTAAGAAAGGTAGAAAGGCGAGGACCTAATTTTGAGTCGAGTCACTCAGACTGCACCAACCTGTTCTTAAGCTAAAGTCACCTCTATCAAATCAGATATTCTAATCTCTTCCGTCTACTCCTGTTTTGGTGCCGGTCCATAAAGTGCATTTTTATCTTACGGGACTGTCACATGTAACTACAGCTTGTATTGTTATGTATTAGTTACAAAGGGTCGTTTGGAGGGTTATTTCAGTGCCTTCTTCCTAATTATGGTATGCCTTAAAGAAGACTTGCAGTTAAATTAAAGTAAAGATACTAATGCCCAAAATGTGGGCAAGAGAAATCGCAGTTTGTCTCTCATTCATGGTGGGCAGAGGGCTTATTGTTTACTTTTATATCTTTATTCTCTCAGTATGAAAATGAATTTATTTTTCACTCGTTCATTGTAGAAGTAATAAAAAAAAACATGTTACTAACATCAGCGACTCATCCATTTTCAGCGTCATCTGGAGAAGGGCGGGTCCCTTCTGCAGGAGGCAGCGGCCACGGGTGAGACTGACAACAGCGTGAGGGAGCTAGCCCGGGCTCTCCACCTCCACCTTACCCAGTTCACCGAAAGGCTCCACCACACCAGAGATCGCCTTGAGGATACCGCTCGGTGCTACCATCTCTTGGATAAGGTAAAGAAATCTGAGGACGAAGTACCTCCACTCTTGTTTACTGTAAATATGTATTGAGTAACTTCGCTTCAGTCGTTCATTTTCAGTCAGTGAAGCTTATTCAGTTCTCCACCCAATTTTTTTTTTTTTTTTACCTTGAACTTTTCCACCATTTAACGTTATCTCTTCATTTTTCATTTTTTCATGCTTCTTGCCAGTTGCTTCAATTTATTCCATACACATTTCACACGGTTTTTGTATCTTTTGTCTTTCTTTTCGTTGACGTTATACCGACCGAAAGACACCATTTTTTTAACCGTTATTTCTAGCTTGTGTTTCGTATGTCACTCAAAACGCTTTAGCACTGGTCTCATGTTACACTATTTCTGTTCACTGGGTCACTTATTACAAGCACACACATGCATTTTATATATATATATATATATATATATATATATATATATATATATATATATATATATATATATATATACAGTATATATAAATGAATGTGTTTGTGCTTCTAATAAGTGACTCAGTGAACAGAAATAGTGTAACATGAGACCAGTGCTATGTATCTATACATATACAAAGATGGTGAGAGAGAGTGTCGTAATTCTGAAAGTCAAACAAATGAAACTGATGACTGTGTATTTTGTTTAAAGCAAAGACAAACTTAAATGGTCGGATTCGATCAACCTTGAATAAATGAAATATATTTTTGTTAATGGCTAAGGAATAACTCCATTCTTATTGTATCAGATACTGTTCACATGGTTCTTGCGTTTGCCAAGATTTAATAACAGTTTATATATATATATATATATATATATATATATATATATATATATATATATATATATATATATATATATATATATACAGTATGTGTGTGTGCGTGCGCGCTCGTGCGTGCGTTAGTTACCGTAATGCAATAGAAAGTATACTGCCCATTGATGAGGGAAAGCCCTCACAGTGACTAACGATTTTCTTTTCGCGTTTGAACTCTTTGACATGTCAAAAATTGCTACCCCGAAAAAAATCACTGAAAGAAAGCCTCTCAGGGTGTCATTACGTCTCCTTCCATAATAACTATATGTGAAAGTGTGTGTGTTATCGTATCGTCCGTGTTTTCTTGAATTTATTTCCTGAATCTGTTTGTTTCCTCTTGGCTTCGTTTAGTTATTGAGAATAGTTTAGATGAAAAAATCTGGATTTGTAAATTTTGTTATGAACTTAATAATATCGTTATTACATGGTTAGTTAGCATATAGGTATTCTGTTACGTTCTTCAACATACTGATTAGCATGAATTGATAACTAAATGCTCGTTTTATCATTTACTTACATTTTTTATACTGTATTTATTTATTAGTTTGTTAATGTATTTTTTCTTTTCTAGTAACTGATCTCTTCTTTCTCTATTTACTATTACCTTATTTTACTTCTGTCAAATTAACACCTTTGGAAGCTTGACCAAGTCAATGGCCCCCAAGGACTTGTTCCATGTGAACAGGGTTCATCTTCTGAATAATAATAATAATAATAATAATAATAATAATAATAATAATAACAACTAGGACTTTGCATTTCTCTTTGTGTTGAGCAACCGTTGTTCTGTGTGTGATTAAGCGCAGTGATTATTAGCAGCAGTTGACGCAGCAGATTCCATTTCTTAGACGTCGGTGGATAGAAACAAAAATGGTCACCATGGCTTCGTCCACGCACGGAAAGCGTAAAATCAAGATTATTTCTGCCTGAATACGGTGGTAGACCTCAACGCTGACACACGCCATTCCGTTTTAATGGATTTGTCTTGTCGGGATTTGCCTCCGAAGGGCGATAAGCTGATCGGATATGGAGATGTGTCAGAATCTGGAACTCCCATATACTTCTTATTCATTATATTACAGTATATATATATATATTATATATATATATATATATATATATATATATATATATATATATATATATATATATATGTGTGTGTGTGTGTGTGTGTGTGTGTCGTATTATTCCCCTGGGAGAATTTAGACCTGGGTCTAAATGAAACAAAACACTAGACAGTTGTATAGGAACCACGTCTTGTCTTCAGGAATAAGTATTTCACCATTGCACGATTGTTCATTATGGATTCAGACTGGTTTTAATGGTTCTATGGTTCTCTCTCTCTCTCTCTCTCTCTCTCTCTCTCTCTCTCTCTCTCTCTATATATATATATATATATATATATATATATATATATATATATATATATATATATATATATACCTATATATATGTGTGTGTATGTTCTTATGTATTTATGTATGTATGTATATTGCGCTAGGGTACCAACCATACCCTTCCCATACAGTATATCAACAACATAAAGGCTACGAACTGTAAAGGGTGTAAGGTCGGTTATAACAGAAGAAATTCATTATCATGCTAAGTCTCTCCTTTCAGCCTTGATGAACCAAAAGAATGTCTTGAAGAAGATGGAATAGGGGGAGGGGAAGGAAAGGTTCAGTTCTATCCACAACGGACCATTTTCAGGGTCATGTCTTCCTGAGGGGTCCAACGGATGAATGGACATGGAATGATGGGGGAGGGGCGGGGGGCGGTAGGACAGATGGATCTCGAGAGGTGTCAGACAAACTGGAAAATTAGTCTCTTTATCTGTTCTCTCGTATTTTAATCTGCAAACACCACCGGTGATAAACATGAATACAAAATGGTTTGGAATCTTTCCATGTAAGCAGTGTTGATATTGGATGCTCTAGCATTACTTTTACTTTGTGTTCACGTGGCGTGTCTATTCTGTTGCATTGCTTATATTTTTATTTATATATATATATTTAGAGAGAGAGAGAAAGCTAACCATTTACTTATTTCACCCTTGTGGCAATGTGTGTGTGTGTGTGTGTGTGTGTGTGTGTGTGTGTGTGTGTGTGTGTGTGTGTGTGTGTGTGTGAGAGAGAGAGAGAGAGAGAGAGAGAGAGATTGTGATCAATTTTTTGTTAAGCGTCGCGTCCTTGACTAGTTTCTGTCCTTAAATTGTTTATTGTTTGAACTTCGCATCATTATTATTTTTTCCCCTTACCCCCTTTTAGAAACGAGATAAAAAAGGAATGTTTTGTAACCCTGAGATTGGGCCTTGTGATAAGAGCTCATTTAACCCTTTCTCATCATAATGGATGGTTTATAATGATGTAGTGGGATGAAATGCTTGATAATTATTATGAAAAGGTTCTCTCTCTTTCTGCTCTAATGGGGTGGGTCGTTCTGTCAATCGAAAGTTGAAATTGCAAGTGGAAGAGAAATCGAAAAATTTAAGTGGGAAAGAAATAGTGAAAATGGAAACTTGCAAAGTACAGTAACTGAAAATAGTCATGAAGTCGTTTGAATAGGATAAAAAGAGTAATTACTAAAAAAAAGAAAAAGAGATAAGAAGTTGGTGTATGGGATATGTTGAGCGGTAATTTATTCCTCCAAAAGCTCCGCAATAAATATTTCAACAAATTTAAGGTTTTGGTTGTAAATGATTTCAAATAAAATAGGGAGCAAAAGTAAGATCGAGACAATCTTTTAACTTTTCGAATGATTGAAAAATCAATCAAGTTATTCAGTCAACGTCAATGTTTACTCATAGCACGGGCCTAGGGACCTTTACCCAAAAGGCGATCTGTAAGTGTGGTAAGGTACTAAAGGAAATAAGAGATCTGGTCTGGACCTCTGGCCTCTGAACAAACCAAAACGACTCTGAGTTGTGTCCAACTGGAATAATGCTGGCTGGCCGCCGACGTGGATAATAAGAGAGGGCGAGACGCCCTAGTGTACACGCCCATTATCATCATAGACTCCCTTTATCTCGCGTAACCGACAGTCTGGTCCTGGTTTTAAGAGTTTTTTCGGATATGTCATCTTATCCCAGTTTATTGCGTTTTTGTGTACAGTATATTTGACTATGCTATTTAGCCTCTTTATTTCAACTGCAGTGGCTAATTTCCTCTTGTCAGCAGCCTGCTAGCCTTACTGAATTCTGCGTGAGAGCAATCGTTAGCCGATTGTTCCCTTGTTGCCTCCTTTGTTTGTGTTTCACCTGTAATTTCTATCTTTCGCTTTTTTTCATACATTAATCTGTTTTTTTCTTATTTGTCTTGATTTCCTAAGTACGGTATCCATGAATATTACTGATGTAGTCCAGGGAATTTGATATTTCAAGCTGTGCCACTTTTATTGCCCAGAATTCGACGATGAAAGAAAAAGGGCTGCAAACTTAATAGCTTGGTTAATAGTTCACTTGATTATAGGCTGTGCATGTTGCAGAAGGGAAACATGCTTTCCCCCTTGGTCATGCCATTATTTAACTCCTCCGATAGGGATCTGCAGGTTTGCCAACTTCCATGGTTCGGGTTTCATCAAAATATGAGCTGGGAAGAATATAGGTTCAAAAAATCCGTTTTAACAGTAGGCAAGTAATTTATCATGGAGTTACAGGCGATGATGATTCATTAGTCCTTTTTCATAGAATGTGAATGAACTTTTCATGCGCGTATACATACATACATGCATTCATACATACATACATATATACTGTATATATATACATAGTTGTTATAATTGTAGTTTTTCTCACCTGAGGTATATTCTGGTTAGCTTTACTTGAATTTTTTTGCATAAACGTTACTCATAAATTTCGCACGAACTAAGAAAGCCCCTTTTAAAATTTTTTCACTTTTATTTTACCTGTTGTCCGTCTATAACCGCTGCACATTTACAAGGCCTCCTTGGTTATAAGCCTATTACAGGGATGTGGTAAAAGTTTTTCCTTTTCTTTTGGAGGAATTTTTGGATTTCCTTTTAACCGCGCCTATTCGAAAAGTTTCTTGGGAACAAAAGAACCTGTTAAAGAGATGTTCCCGCATGTTATTGATGGGAAGTGAAGGGTTGTTGGAGCTTTGTTTCAGAGAATCGTTTGGGAAAGGTGGGCAGTGGAAAGGGCATTCTTTTAAAATACCCATAAAAACTTTTTAACACACACACACACACTCAACGTGCGTATTTCCGCATGCGTGTATTAGTAGGGATTTCACCAGAAGATGCTATTGGAATATTTGTGTTCACCGTCTTGTATCTACTTGTATATCCCTTAGCATTGATTTGAAAGGGTTTACTTGTCGTTTTGACGTCAGATGACTTAAAATAATCCATTTTTTGTAGCCGTCCTATATTACGAAATGGACCGTCATAGTACTACCGTATATTTATTTCAACAAAACTTCATAGACATTCTTCTTTAAGCCGACAGACTGATCTGACTCTCGATAAAAAAAACAATCCTGTAATCCCATTGCCCTTTTGATGGTATCTGTTTTGCGAAAGGTCCTTGGATTAACCAGTTGAGATGTTAGATTAAGAATATGCCTTGCCAAGCATAGAAACCAGATGGAAATGAATGTGCTGTCATTCCAAAATTATTACCGAAAGAACTTAAAATTTTTTTGAATACTGAACGGTTTAGGGCTAACGTTTATCTTAGGACAGGCTGAGCGTAGGTGAGGGGGTGGTAGGAGCATCATCCTGAACCGGTTATAATCCCTTCGTTATCCTAAAACGTCGGGTAGTTGGGTTCGTTATGACCAAGGTCTTGGTTATGACTGGGCGTTGGGCCCTAGTGCGGTGTCGCTTATCGATTGGTATAGGGTATTTGTGGCCTCGTTAGGACGAAGCTGCCTGTCCTACTACTGTCTTTAGCTTCGATTCTTCCATTGCCCTATCTTCTCAAGGCCCTCCTTGAGTGCTTTAAGTCTTTCTTGCCTTGTTTACACCTGCGCAGGGTTCTTGAGTCTAAGTGTAGTTTTAACGCCTTCAAGGTTTGTACTTTTCAACTTCATGTGTAATTTAATTAATGAATATCATTGTTCAAGACGCGGTAGCAGATGACTGGGTATGACCAATGTTGAAGGAAAAACATTAATTATTGTTGGTGTTCTTGAAGTTTAGCGTTTTAAAGATGTGATCCGTAGTAAATGTTCATTCACTAATTATCAGGATATTATGTACAGTGGGAGACAGGATTATTGATTTTAATGAGGAAATGTATACATGTGAGAGAGAGAGAGAGAGAGAGAGAGAGAGAGAGAGAGAGAGAGAGAGATGCAGGGTTGTTGGGGTCAACTTATTAGAGCGGCCGTCAAGCAAGCAAACAAACACACACAAACAAGCAAGCCAGTAAGAGATTGGTGAATGGACCGGAAGTGGAGAGGAAACCAGCTTTTATTGAGCGAACTGACAGTACGGTGTTGCTATCAGTTACTGCTGTTGAGACTTTCACCAGAATTACGTCCAGTTTCTCGTTTGTTACGGAATTATCGACTTCCTCAGATCTCTCTCTCTCTCTCTCTCTCTCTCTCTCTCTCTCTCTCTCTCTCTCTCTCTCTCTCTCATATATATATATATATATATATATATATATATATATATATATATATATATATATATATATATATATATGTAATGTATGTATGTATGTATGTATGTATGTATAAGAACCCCTTGTAAATAAAGTCGTAGGTGATCCAGTTTAGTGTCAAAAATAGATTATTATAAAATTGTTGTTTTTAACGCTGGCAACTGACATGTTGTGATCTTAAAATTTTTCCTCTATCCCTGTTGTTATTTGGAAGTTTTCTTAGATGTCTGTGTAAACAGAAAGGCAAGACTTCCTGAATTATGTTTCCGTTAGACTGTGGTGTTCCTATAATAATCTTGCAAGGTATAATGTATTGTTATTGTCTGAAATTTACCGTGTAAATGTAATTTTTTTTATTATTTACTTGGCGTATTCTGGCGCATTGTTGTTCATGGTGAATTCGGTTATCTTACATTAATAATAATAATAATAATAATAATAATAATAATAATAATAATAATAATAATAATGGCAGTGTTTTGAAAAGACGAACGGTAACCATGTTTCAATTTTAGAGAGGTAAACATAGCAAAACGTATTACGAAACTAAACGAGAAAAATAAATCGCTGGTTTGTGAGATTTCGTTTTGTTTAATTTTTTATGTAAGGTCCATTCCAAGGGATCATTTTTATAGGATTTCTCCGTGTCTTCTTTTTTGGATTATAGAAGAGTCCAGTTGCTTTTATCAAGTTCTCACGTCCATAAAAGGAGTTCTTTCTAACGGTACTTTCATTAACAGTAAGAGATCATCAGAGTTCATTTTTCTGTGGTGTCTTTCCTTCTTTTTGCATTTTTTATTCTCTCACTATGACTATCTGCAAGTCAGTAGGTGAAAGCTTTTAGGAGTCAAGCAATAGTGATGCAGATCTATTAGAACAGCAAGGATTCTGCATTAAGTCGTTTGCAGACATCCCATTGCTGCATATATTTGAGAATTGGAAGTGTAGCAAAAATGTCTTTATCTAGCCAATGCCACAAGGAGAGAGAGAGAGAGAGAGAGAGAGAGAGAGAGAGAGAGAGAGAGAGAGAGACTCAGTCGTGAAGGGAACTATAGACCAGCCTCTGTATCTTTGGGTCATTTATTTAGTCTGAAGCCCTTAATTATTGTCCCACAGGTATTGCTGATTAGAAACTGCTAGTTTTCTGTACCTTAGGAAACTAATTGAAGTTTGTTGCTATTTTCCCCGTTTTTAATTTGACTTGCTTTTTCATTAGCGGTATTCGACAGCCCACTTCTCAGTCTTAACAGTTTTTTTTTAAATACTGAAGAATTAATACTCAATTACAGTCATTGCTTCACGATTCACAATCACAGTATGGGATGGTCATAGAATGTTTGAAGGAGAATTAATATTTGCTGGCTCTGTTCATAATCTGAACAATTATTACTCATATGTCTAACGGTATGATAATTATTATTTGTTATTGCAACTGTTGGATTTTATCCTAGTTACATCTGTAGATCCTTGTACTTCATCTTATATATTTTCTGAATCTCTGTATCTTGCTGTCCAACCACTCCAACTCCCTCTTTTCACTCTCTTGAGCGCTGAATGGTTGTAAGTTCCCGAGTGCTTGGCTTTATAGCCTACATTTCGTAATTCATTCATTCATTCAAAGTTAGTTTCAATCGTTTTTATGTTTTGCATTATGCCGATTTATGCAGCTTATTATTTTACCGCCATTTTTGTTTGTCTTGTGAAGAAAGTGCTTTTTAAGAAATAGAACAAAGGCTGAAAAGCAACAGTCAGATTATCAGCCCAGAATCAGAAGACGATTCAGTAGCGCAGAAATAATGGGTAAAAAAATATACAGTAATTTTATTGGCCTCTTAGTGGACGACCCCTCAGGGAGACACGACGTCCAGTACGTTTTGTGTGTGTGTGTGTGTGTGTGTGTGTGTGTGTGTTTTGCCTCTGAAAGAAAACAGTCAATGGACTGATGAGATTAAAATGCCTTCTTAGAAAAGGTTGTGTTCCTGTGGTTGCGTCCTACATTTCAGGAGGAGAGAGAGAGAGAGAGAGAGAGAGAGAGAGAGAGAGAGAGAGAGAGAGAGAGAGAGAGAGAGAGAGACCACGTGCGATCATGCTGGGGGTGGGAGGAGGATTCTTGTGTGGTCTAAGGAACCCCTCCCCCTCTTTCTGCGTGTGTGTCTCTCTCCCTCTTTCTCCCTCATCCACTTTTTAATGTTCTTCACTTTCTTTGGGATGTGGTGCCACCCACGGTACCAGCCATCCAACCCCTTTTGCTCTGACTTGTTTCCAATGAAATAGACTGCCATTGATTGGGAAGGACACACCCTTCATTTCTTCCTTCCTTCCTGCTTTCCTGCCTTTCCTTCTTTAACTTCAAAGCTTTCTTTATTTCGTTTATGAGAGAGAGAGAGAGAGAGAGAGAGAGAGAGAGAGAGAGAGAGAGAGAGAGAGAGAGAAACTTTGCTCTTTTGGGTGGGGTGGCTGTTTCCTATTCACATTTCGAGGTCAAGGATGGCTGTCTTCTTGAAGGGTCTTCATAAAATGTTGTGAGTGAAAAGTGACAGACATATTTTGTTTATTTTGTAAAATCTACTCAACCCACTCGATTATGTTTATGATTTGAGATAGTTTATTCGCCACGCATTCTTTTTTGTATTCTTTGTACATGTTTGTGGTAGTTTGCTGCCATATGTATTTCATGTGAACAATACTTCACAAACAAACTTTATGAAGTTATGTATATATTGACATTGTTTATATGGTGACGTATTTCGTTAGCATTTTGTGCACTGTTTTTCACTTTCCACTTAATGTTTCATTGCTGAATCGTTGTATTTCTATTTGAAAATAATTATGGGTTATGTGATTTTGCCAGGTGTGATTAACATTCACAATTAAGTTTTGGATTCCTTTAAATTGCCATTATGTTACTAATTTCTGTTGACACTCAAATCTCTATCATTCTTTTTAAACATTCTCCAAAACTTCTACAACATGTTTAAACATCACATTATCTAGAGCATATGGAGAGCAAAATGTTATATATTTACTCATTCATTCATTGACTTTAGACCCAGTTTTTCAAAGCTGTATGGTTTGCAAGAAGCTCCCTGATTTCCCTATTATAGTAGAAGATGACTTCCGAGTAGGGTAACTTACCCAACATTGCCAGGTCCATGTCAAATGCTAGAGGATGGCTTTCCCTTTGTTATTTATTGGCAAGAAATTGACTTTTTTTCTACGCCCTTGTTTATTTTTGTTTTTCTTCTACGTCCTTGTTTATTGTTGTATCTTTCGTAATCAGAAATCCATGTGTAAACTTTCCGGCTTGGAAACTTGTATATTCTTATGTAAACTGTATACAACTTTTAGGCTAGGTTTACATTACTTGTATTTTTAGATTAAGCAGCTCATTTAAACATTTGTACATGACTATGAACTGAGAAATTCTCTCTCACGCTCCCGTCCTTCAACCAGGACCCTGCTCCCAACGACCTTTCCTTTGGCTGCGGCTTGCTAAAAGGAAATGCTTCCAGTCAATCTTCGCGTATTAGGATCAAAATTCTTGTTCTGGCGGAAGCGGTTCCCTCTTAAGGATGCCACATTGGCGTATCCCTCCCGTCAGTGTTGGCATTAATCGCCCGCTGTGACGAACGAGATCGAGGCAAATACTAATCCAGTTAGTCTTGGTTCCCCGCTCTGAGGGAGAAATCCCCAAGTTGTGTGAGACTGCATTTGGATTCAGTGTTGCAAATAGGGATTAGGATTGGATTTAGCCGGTATGCGGTATATGCTTATTATTCTGAATGGAGCCAAGTGCATATAAGTATCTGAATTTAAATATGAATCATGTGATGTTCCTGTGTAAGGTACTACCAAAGCGCTTGATTCATGGAGAATTCAGACATTTGGAAAATATTTATGGCATAACATCTTCCTGGTATTATTGTTTTTGTTGTTGTTGTTGTTACCTAGTTTATTTACATTGTAATTATTTGTTATATTTGGTCGAATTATACGAATTATGATCATATTTATTCGTTTACCTTTCATACCTAATTTTGTGAAGAGGTTTGATAATGATAATAATACTGCATTTTATTTTCCTGTTAATAGTTCTTATGGCTTTGCGAAAATTACTTCTACTGATTATGACAGATGACCTGCTGCTAGTGCGAACGTCTTCAAGATTTTATCCATGAGTATGAGAACTTCCTCTTTGCTGATTAGCATAACTAATTTCCTCTCTCGCAACCATTTGGGTTTCTCAGTCTGCGGTTTTTAGCTTTCAGAGATAATCCGGTTGTTGTTCTTTGCAGAACATACAGAAAACAGTTCGTACTGACTACTCTCTCTCTCTCTCTCTCTCTCTCTCTCTCTCTCTCTCTCTCTCTCTCTCTCTCTCTCTCTCTCTCTCTCTCTCTCAATTTGTTCGGGTTGCAAAATGAGCAGGTTGAATTATGTAATTATATTTGATTCCTCATAGAAACCAATAATCAGGGTGGCAGATATACTGCCATTTACCGTTGCCGACGGGTTCGTAATGATAGGGCTTGGTAACGCCCTCATTTCCTGTGCCTTATGTGTATGGCACTTTATTTATTATGTGCTCAACTGTTGCAGGAAACTTCCTTTCAGACGCTCATGGCGTTAGCTCCACATTTTTTAAGGGCAGTTCTCTATACAGAAAGAAAAAAAAGGTGCTGTATTTCATAGATTTATTGGGCGTGCGTCTGCTTTCTTTTCCTAAATCTAGGAAAATGTGTTTATGCGTAGTTTGCACGTAGAGCGTTCTCTGGCTGACGTGAATGACGTGAACATGATTCACTGAGACACTGACCACGACTTCCGCCATCGAAATTTCTCTTTACAGTCACACACACGCACACACACATACACAGAAAACGTCCGACGGTTTTCTTCTAGCTTGGATTTTCTAGAGATTTTCGAATCTCCCAGTAGTTAGTGTCAGTAGCACATACTGGCAAAAGTTGTCGATTGTTGTTTTGCATTAGTCGTGTCTTCCTGAATTCATGTTTTTGTTTTAATTGCTGTCTTTTTGATTTAGGGAGTGTTTATTACTAATGGCTATGACTTCATGATTTAAAGTGATTAAATGTTTTCTTGTTTTCAAATACGTGTACTTAATAGCCATGTATTTGGAATACCTTCTTAATTACAATGTTTATTTTTAATATCCATGTCTTCCTGATATCAAACATTTATTCTTAACTGCCATGTCTACCTAATTCTAAATAATTATTTCCGATAATAATGCTTTCCTAATTTCGGGTGTATATTTGTAATAGTCATGTCTCCCTAACATGTTGGTACATTCCGATCGTTCGAACGATATTGTTTGTTTACTCATAATTGGAGAAGGCCCACCACAAACTTTTTCCTGTCATGGAAGAATTCTAAAGGGGGCGGCGGGGGCGACTGGAAGGGGCGAAGAGTGGATTAGTCATTCCTGGATGTGGAACACTGACCACTCCTGCTTTCATTCTCTGGCCACAAAATTACTGTTCAGTGGCCTCTTCAGGAAACAAATTCCCACTGTAGAAGAAAGTGCATAAATGGGGAATCGCTCTCTCTCTCTCTCTCTCTCTCTCTCTCTCTCTCTCTCTCTCTCTCTCTCTCTCTCTCTCTCTCTCTCAAAACCGTTTAGTCAATTAATTGCTTGCAGAAACTTCATAGCTCCTTTTGTTTGACTTGCGATGTTTTTATTTCCCTGAGTAGTGAGGATTGTGGATGTTTGTATATTCATTTCTTGGCCTTCATCATCGTATTATTACTATTATTATTATTGTTATTTGTGGGTTTGTTGTTGTTTTATATAACTCCGATTATAACTTATTCTCTGGTCGAGTGTCTTCATGTTGAACTGTGATAAGGGTGGCTACGCATGCAACATGTTGATTACTGAGGCTTAACTGGACCATCACAAAAGCGTGTAATCTTTTAGGCGCCATGGGTTCGCGTTAGACTTTGTTCACGCCAGCATTCGGTGCAACTTTGAAAGATTTTTTAAAAATAATTCTAAGTGTTTTTTCTTTTTCTTTGGTCTTTAGTGTAAATGTTCATACAATACAAATCTATTATTTTTCCATTCTACTTATAATATTGTTTTATTTATTCTAGACGTATGCATTACTCTTTCGTGTGTGGCTGATCGGAAAGAACATGGAAACAACAATGTCGGCTGAATGCTTCATTTGGTTCTGTACGGTATTATGACTATATCGATTACTTTAGAAATAATTAAATAACAGTAATAATGATAACAATAATAATTGTTGTGGTTAGTAGAGAAAATGTGTGTACCAATCAAATCCTTGCTTCTAAGTATTAAATAAAAAAAAATTGGGGTGGACCATGAATAGCATTCTTCGTATATATTAAAGTCCCGAAGAACGGGCGAACAAATACTTTCTCTGAACCGAATAGTTAATTGAGCGACGACGAGACAAAGATTGGGGCTCCCATGGGAACCATACTGTGATGTGCGGAGGTTTCCGGACGACTAAATCAAGGTTGCATGAAGGCAGGTATTATTAATTTACTCTCGCTGACTACCTGCATATGCATGGGCACTTAAAATATACCTTTGCACGGATGGGTGATTACCAGCGTTGATGATTGGACCGCTGAGAGATTTCTGACGTGAAATCGTTATCATATGTTGTCGTTCTCGATCGTAGATACTTTATTGAAGCGTCACAGTTCGTGACTTTTCGGTAGCCACTAAGAGTACGTATCAACGTCGAAACTTTACGTTAAACAAAACGACTTTTAAGCGCTGGTCAAAGTGTCTTCCACAAAAGGGTAGGACTGCACAACATCTGCGCACGTCATGCACATATTTACAGTATTCACGTACTTATGTACAGTACAGTACAGTACAGTAAAGAGGCAGAATGTAGGTCGTCATGACCCCTGGTGTATCTACTGTAGATTCGGTGCACCACGATTAGCTCTCACTTTTTGTGTGCACGTGGTGGCACTCTCATGTAAGTACAGGGAAGACGTGCTGAATGCTTTTCACTGTCGACTAACCTTGGTCCATATATGAGTTGTATGAGGGCATCATGTGAATGCCCCTCCTCACTTTTACCATTC
>NC_089752.1:56699174-56861674 GCF_040412425.1 Macrobrachium rosenbergii | reverse complement strand
GAAGAACAGGTTTTTCAAACTTAAGCTATTTAGAAATTGTAAGAGTGCTGTACATAGAAATTAATCGAAAATGTTAAGCTCACATTGATGTAATCATATGGCCTATGAAGCTTGTTCCTTGGTGTGAAAACTAAACAGAAGAGGAATAAATCTGACACATGGAATATCAATGCCTCAGGGAGTTCGAATACTCTTTCACGAAGTTATTATTACCTTCCTAGCGAGTGACCACGTTTGTGTCTCTGGGATGAAGCCAAGGGCAGACGGAGGGAGAACTTTGCTCATTGTTGTTATGGTAATGAAATAAGGCAACGTCCTGGTTATGTCTCGGCTGCATACCAACTATTCCAGGTGGTTCTTTTCGTTCTGGCTGTCATGATCATCACCATCCTCATCACCACTGCCATTATCATCGCTAGTGATGCTGTTGCCTCTGGCAGGTTTGGTATTGAAATTAGCGCAATCTCTTTGATGTCTGATATTGCTTAAAGCGGCCTGTATGAATAAAATAGTCTTGTGGGAACGCCAGGATAAACAATGTGACTGTTACCAAGTAAAGTCCAGGTGGGGCTCGTTTCTCAACTCAGGTATCACCTTCGCTTTGTTCGCGGAATCTTGAAAATTACCGGGTGGGGGATAGGATACCTGCATTAGGGTTCGCTCTGCAACGCCCCCCCCCTTCCACCCCCCACCCCCCCGGCCATTTCCCGTGTTGCCTGTGTTCTTTCGTTCGTTGGACATTTGACGCCAGTTCTTTCCTGAGTGTTTATCCTTTACATTTTACACTGTCCATTAAAATTTTACTTGTTTTTTTTAAGTTACGCGTTAGCAAAAATGGCCCCAGCTTTTTCAGTATAACGAAGATTTCGTTAAAATGTTATTCATCATAGAAAATCCTTTTGCAATGTATTTATAAAAGATCTTCATCCTTACAGTATTAAGTTATGAATATTTTGCTTCATCGACTCGACGTTTTTATAAGCAATTCATAAAATTATATGATCAAACTTCTTCTAATTTGTATGTCAGTGTTTCAAGAGTTCGTGATAACATGAGCTGTTGTAAGAATACTAATATATAATAATTAAATTGCCACACCAACATTCATAAGAGAGAAAGTACGAGTTCTTTCGATCGCTGTTGCTTGCAAGCAGAACATTAGTATTCAAGTCGAAGGATTATGATTTCGTATCCGTTATGTGGTCTCTCTCGATCTTGCATATTAGAACCTGCGAACCCTCACAGCTGTTACGCCCATCACGTCAGAATTTTAATTTGCTTTTCTTAAGAAGAAGCATGTATTGTGAGTTTTTAAGGGTTTTTCTTTGCATATTTGCTCGCTCGTGCAATTGTGTGTGTGTGAGAAAGGGAGAGAGAGAGAGTAGCTTAAGTACTCGTCTCCATATTAGGATTTGCAGCTAGCCTTATAAGGCACCCAGAAAACAATTTATATTAGTGATCGTAAAGAGAAAAAACATTTTGCATATCCTATATCAGCCCCGCTGTCTTTCAGAAGAATTCAATCGACGACCAACCAGCATCATATAAGGCAAAGATACACGTTATCAACATTTCCTTCCAGATGGGCTGTGAGGATTTCTGCTGGTCGAGTCGGACTTCTATAGAGGAAGGAACGCAGGGGGAGGGGGCTAGGGGTGGGGCCAGAGGTGGAGGGGGAGTCCAGCCAGTTCCCCCTTAAACAAAAGCTGGCTGGAATCCCTTCTTCTGGATACGTTGACCCTGACGGGTCCTTTCCTTCAGTCTGATCCGCATTTTTTGTTCTGCTTTTACACTCGAAGGACTTCCGGAGAGGAGATAACGTTAAGATAAGATCGTTTATCCATATCCTGCTTCATTAGAGATTGTTAGTCGTGCTTCGTATGGAACACGAAAGTGGATTGTGAGCTCAAAAAATAATGTTAGTGATGTATGAAAGAAATCATAAATGAGTAGATTATTTCGTCCACATTTATATCAGAAACGTTTTTGATGGTCATTTGAATTGTAGATTATATACATTGATAATAAAAAAAAACTGGTGTCTTTCATCAGCAAAATTATGTCGGGTAGAATAAAAATGGCGTTTACCTTGCGTGATGTGAAAATATTTACGCAATGAGCAAAGTCTAAATATAATATATGAACTCCCATTTAATATTTGCTTAAACAATTAACCAATGTTTTACCTTTCTGTCAACACAGGCCTACGAATGGGCGCTAGAAGCCATGAAGGTAGTAGGACGTGTGAAGAGCGAGGGGTTGGCATCACCTGAACAGGTGGGAGCTGCCGCCCGCGCCCTCACTACCTACCTGGAGGAACATCCACCAATACCTGAAGACACCTTCACCGCCATGAATGCCTTAGCAACTAACCTCAACAATCATACACTCCTGCAACAGTGCAAGGTATCCATTCTTTCATTTTTTTTTAGTTTTACTTATTTTGGTATTTTTAATCGTTGAATTATTTTGATAATAATGTCATATTATTTTGGTATTATAGAAGGTCTTAACATTTTTTGCATGAATTATGTATATGTTTTGGTGTGTGCCGCTAACTCGAGGAGGTTTGACTTCTGATTTTATTTTTTCAGGCATACCTATATTTTACATTGTTTCAGTACCTGTATTCATACTTCTTAGAAAAAACCCTAGCCTTACTCTCTTTAAACGGACGTGTGTGTGTGTATACAAACATCCACACATTAAAATTATGAATGTAGCAGCAACCTTTGTCTTGTTTATTCTTTTGGGGACCACTTATTGTTTTGGGAAATGGGTATTTGATATGTGTGTGTGTGTGTGTGTGTATATATATATATATATATATATATATATATATATATATATATATATATATATATATATATATATATATATATATATATATATAAAGTTGATAGCTTTTAAGAGTTGTCCTATAAAGGTGAAAGTTGAATCTTGACGAAATTAATCAGAAATAATAAATGAAAGTTTGTTTTGATTCAGCGAAATTGAAACCTTTTATGAGTTGAAATATAACAAGAAATGGATATTGACTCATAACTAATTTTATTGTCAAATTTCTCTTACAGTATTGAGCAAGGGCTGTGTGCTCTGCATAGTAATTATTAGTTGATTTAGACAGGAACTTTTGTTTAATGTTCCCGAGTAGACCTAGATAACCTTCTATTTATCTGGTGATATATATCAGGTGTCACTCCCTTCACCTTGTGTTGTTTGTTTGTTGTATTGGTTTGGAGCTATTTCAGTCACCAGTTGGTTCCCTAACAGTGAATTCGTAGTAAAAAGGATTTAATTTAGCTTAACAGATTAAGCTTTAGTTCTATGTATGTTAATACATCGGTTACTTTCCTTTATGAATCCGTTTCTAAAGCAGTTTTCCTTCACCATATTATTTTTTTCAGATGGCTCAGGTGCGATGTCAAGAAACAAACGAGCTGCTCCGCAGTCGACAGGCGGTACTTCAGAAAGCCAAACGTCAGATGGAATTCGACTGCCAGAGCTTTGTCGATTTAGGCGAGGTTCTGGGAGGCGGGGAGGAGATGTCACCATTGGCCTGGCTGGCATGTTCCCCTCTAAATGCCTCCGGCCGACGAAGATCCGTCTCCTCTGTAGGATCAAGACCCAGGGAGTCTCTATCCAGATGCCCTTCACTCGACACGGACGACGATTCAGTATTCCTAGATCCTCCACCACCTCCACCACCCTCTAAAATCCCCCTGGAAGGTCGCACAAGTTTAGGTGGAATCAAGGAAGTTCGTGAGAGCGCTGAAGACCTCCAGCAGTCAGCGTCATCGCCCAATAATACCATGCAGAAGCATACTTCTTCTACACCATCGGGGACAGCAACTTCCTCCTCAGGTTCCAGCGGTACGAGTGGGACGAGTTCGTGCTCCTCGAGTGATAGCTCCGGTCCCATCAGCATCAATAACAAGTTCATGAAGAGGAGCAGTACATGGCAGTATGGCATTGTGCCCAAGGAACATTCAGATGAAAACTCGGGGTAAGATGAGGCAACCATATTCCTCTTGATACATTCTGGATTGAAGTACTGTACTCTTGAAGCACATTGTGCATAGATATAACATATTTTTTCTGTGCTTTTAATTCTTTCTTATATCATTAGTAACTACATGCTGACAAATGAAAGCTAATAATTCTCAATTTTGCCACTAGCCTTGATGATGGCGTTCCCCTGTCACCAACCAGTGCTAAGAGCATTCCATCGTTTTCGGTGAATTCTCACCTACTGATACGTGGTTCGCAACTCAATCTGTCATTTAACACAGACGAATTATCGCAGGAAGAAGTAAAAAAGAGCAAGTAAGTCAGAGCAGTTTGTTACTTTTTTTATAATTATTTTGACTGTATATGGAACGTATTGCTTCTAGTACTTGGGTATTTGTGATCTGAAATCATGTCATTTTGGAATTTAGCGTGGTTATGCTGCTTATTTTTTTTTACATTTACAGCATTAATTTTCTTTTACTATTTTGAATATTATATTAAAAAGCCTAGACAGAAATTTCATTCACTTTTTTGTAGCCATATTAACTCCTTTTGTTCACTGTAATTTCGTACTGTACCTGTCTTCAACCTGGCCTCTTATGTTTCATAGGTGTCAAAATGAAACGAACCACACCTGAGGTTGAACAGTGCAGAGGGCTGAAAAATATTGGCATGAAATATGTAAATTTATCGTTACGTTTACACCTGTTACATTATACCCTGGAGCAGTCTTTAATTATACTTTACAGTGTTACACAGTACACTGTACTGGATTAGGTGTCCTTTTCGGTTGCTGTAACGAGTCATGTTTTCTGAAGCTAAATATTTTATGTTCTAATATCGTATATTCCTGATTGGACAATTTTAGAATACACATATACGTCCATCTCCGTTGATCATTTTTTTCTTTAAGCAGTTTTGGTATATAATACTCCATGTTAGAAAAGCCCCCCCCCCTTTGTACCAAGACCTCTTTACTGCAGGCATTCGTTTCTGCCAACAGAAATAATGTACTTTGTTTTTAAATTTTCAGGACATTGCTCATGATAATGAGAGAACTTATCCAGACAGAGAGGGACTATGTCAGTTCTCTGGAATACATAATAGAGGTATGTTAACAGGAGTATTTTGGTAACGTACTGTAATGTTTTATAATGTTCGGGCATGTTTTGGAAATGTAATTTATTCATAATACTTCTAACTGTCACGTAACTCTATTTTCCTTCAGTCCTTTTAATTTTATATTGTTTCGTAACTTTATTTCAGAACTACATCCCTGAGCTGATGAGGGAAGACATTCCTCAGGCACTTAGAGGCCAAAGAAACGTCATCTTTGGAAACATAGAAAAGATCTACGAATTCCATTCCGGATATTTTCTTCGTGCTCTCGAGGCCTGTGAAATGCGCCCTTTCACTGTTGGTTCCATTTTTCTAAGATATGTGAGTATTGGCTTTATGTTATGTTTATAGTACTTACTGAGAGCTAGTGTTAATTTCTGTAATTAGGAAATTCAGTTCATATATGCAAGAAGAGGCCTTGAATAAATGTTGCAAATATGAGTTCACTACCTCTAGTGAAAGCTGAAAGATAGGTTGTGTAATTTCAGTTTGCATTCGTAATGCCATCTTTCCTCCATGTTTCAGCTGGCCTTTTTCCTTCAGTCATATCTTTCAGTAAACTTTCCAACCCACGATACAATTTTTCCTCTGCGCCATTTTCATCAGCTTTCTCCTTTCCCAGCTTGCCAATTTCAGATGCAGCTGCAGTCCACCCTGTCCATATCACGTTATTTTTAGGTCTCGCATTTCAGCAAATATGATCTTTCAGTATCAACCAGTTTGATTCCAGTTCTTTATTGTCTATTGACTGACTCACAATCAGGGTTAGCCATTTTATTTTCAATATGTATCTTCCAACAATCTTTACGTAATTCTGTTTTATTTATCAGTTTTTGGCTCGGTTATTACTTTTCCGATTACATAAACCTAACCGTCTTTCTCTGCTGTTACTGCAAAGTTCAGTACACGATATTTTTGCAAGAACCGAACAGATGTTGTTGTGCTTCATCTTTCTGGTCCCGCAATAGTTACAGGTATGTAATCATGTGTCCTCCCATTACAGGAAAGCCAGTTCTATCTGTATGCTCTTTATAACAAGAACAAACCAAAATCCGATGCTCTCATGTCGGAGTATGGGTCTGCCTTCTTCCGAGGAATGCAACTGGAACTTGAGGATCGTATGGATTTGGCATCCTACTTGCTGAAGCCAGTTCAACGAATGGGAAAATATGCTCTTATTTTGAAACAGGTTAGTATTTTTATGATGTATATAGTTGTTGCTTATGTAATACTGGATTAGGTTGTTCACAATTCAGAAATGTTTGAGGTTCATGGAAATTAAACTCATTTTTCTATATTCTGTTAACAAGACCAGCGTAAAAAAGCAATATAACTGATATATAAGATTAAGATTTCAAAAGATTTCATGCGATTGCTAATTGCTCTGAATTGTAATTTTTATGAACCTGTATGAAATGTTCTAATTTTTTCTGATGCATGAACTGAAAGGTTTAATATTCCCTCATGATACATCCTTTACAATTTTATGGAAGGTTCTCGGAGTTCTTAACGTCATGTACAGTCATAAATAAAATACAATCAACTTGAGGAATGTCATGAATAATATTTTGTTACAGTTGAATTCCATTTTCCCACACAAAAATGAGTTACTTAAGACATCAGTGTCTCAGGCGACAAGGTACTCTCATAATGGAAAGTACATGAGATATCTCCTGTGATATGTTATTATAATCACACACTTAAGGTGCATGTACCCTTTTCCATCACTAAATTCCCAATACCAGTTAATAATTTTTAAGGACAACTACACCACCTACTTTTCCAGGGCAACTCGAAACATATCGATACTTTATTTGTACAGTAACTTCACCGTCACTAAGTTAAATGAATATTTTGTACAGTATTGTGGTTCACACAATTTGAGTGCCTATTGATGGCACATTTAGGTATTATACAGTATATAATACAGTAGATTGTTTATTTTAGTGCACTGTACTATTTTCTGCTAGCCAGAAAATTTCTTGCTCAACATTTTTTTAGGAATACTAGTGCTTATGGCAGTGTCAATAATTTTCATTACTGTAAAGTAATTTTTTATTACTTAATTTTTGCATGTTTATTTGTTGCTTCCACCATATACTGTAAAGCATTCCTTTAAGAGGTTACTGGTAAATTTTTGTTTTCAATTTCAGTTACTGTTTTGAATAAACTCTTGTCAGCTTTGTACAAGTGAATGTTCTCTCCTTTCCAGCTGTTGAAGGAATGCAGCCGTGGAGATGAAAATTACGATGATCTGATGGGAGCACAAGAAATGGTTCAGTTCCAACTACGACATGGCAATGACTTGCTCGCAATGGATTCCTTGAGGGACTGTGATGTATGTATACTTATGATGTTAAAAAAAAAAAAGAATAAAACATTAGCATTAGATGATTAAATGGCCTTCTTTTTGTTTAGAGATATTTCTAAGTTTGCAGGTAAAAATGTTCTTTCTGGCATATAAGGGTTTTGGAGCGATTCTTCTGAGTTTTATAGTAATTGGTTTTTTTTATTGAATGACTATTTTAAGGATAAAGCAAGTTATTTTTTTTTAATTTGGGAGTTCCTCTGATATTATTTAAACACTTTTGCACTACAGTAATACACTATCTGAGGGATGATGTGCTTTCTGTAATCAAATTTAAAAATTTATCCTTGTAAAAGTGTCAGATTCTAAAACTTGAATTCACACCTTGTACCATTAGAAGATAAACTGATTATTGCAACAAGAAATGCTGTAATATAGCAATTACCTTAGATTTATTGAAATTCATGAACAATTATGCAAAACATTTTCCACTTGAATACCTGCTTTAAGATAGCAGTGACTTAAATTCACGGTGTTGTATGACAAAATACAATTTTCTAATTAAAGAAAATTTTGGTGATAAGTTTTAAGTCACTGTTATCTCTGTCATTTATTGGGACTGACTCAAGTATTATAAAGATTTTTGAAATAACATAATTCTAATTCAGCGTCAACACAACTCTTTTTTCTCATTATCAACTAATTTTTTATGTTATGATAATATCAAGCAGCGGTTACCCGTACTTAGTTACAAACTACAAGTAACATTGAACTTCTTTACAGGTAAACCTCAAGGAACAAGGTCGACTACTGAGACAAGGGGAGTTTGTCGTGTGGGAAGGAAGTAGAGCAAAAAAATCTGTCAGGCATGTGTTCCTATTTGAAGACTTGATCCTCTTCAGTAAGAGCAGACGGGATCCTGAGAAGAAGGTAGTTCATATATGATTGCTAAGAAATTCACAGTGGTGTGATTAAACTGTTGTATCATGAAAATCCACAATTATATAAATAAATTGTATTATTATTTGTAAAACAAAGACTTTGGAACACATGGACTGTCTTCCTCCTCAGTGTTTATGTAAACATTAAGGAGGAACACCGTTCAGGTGTACTTAAGTCTGTTTTCATATTTTACAAGTAATATAAAAGTAATACACTTGATTTATATATAATTGTTGATCTTTATTATATAAAATTTATGATTTTTGTTTTTTCTTAAATATTGTCTTGTTTAATTCGTCACGATACAAGTACTGTACATTACAAAATGTTTTTTTGCTTCATTTATATCTGTCCAATAGATTCAAATATAATTAAAGGAGCCGTATATTCTGAAACACAGTCTTCGACATATTAAATTCTTATTGCTCATTAACAGATGCATTTTAGAGACTTCATAGTTGCCTTATATGTTTGATCACTTGTAACTTGAAAGTGAAAAGGGGTGTATAAGAATTTCTGTGTGAATAGTTTCATATAAAACCTGGAATAGCAACCGTAAATTCTCTTGACCATAAACAAAGTTGTTTCGTATCTAAAGAATACTTTTTTGAGACGTTCAGATATCCTTTAGCTGAAATAGAATGTAGTCTTCATCTTTTAGTAATGATATGATTTTGTTTATATTTTTCAGACCCTGGATATATTTCAGTATAAGCATAGTATGAAGATGACAGATATAGGTTTAACAGAACAAGTTGGAGACAGCTCTACCAAATTTGAAATATGGTTCAGAAAGAGAAAGCCTTCAGACACTTACCTCCTCCAAGCTCCCAATGCAGAAGTCAAGGAATCTTGGACTGAAGAAATTTCTAAGTTGTTGTGGCGCCAAGCCCTGCGGAACAGAACGATGAGGTTACATGAGATGTCATCAATGGGAATTGGAAACAAGCCTTGCTTGGATATAAGACCAAGTGAAGATCAGATCAGTGATAGGTCAATCAGCATTAACCAGTTGAATAAAGGTACTCCAGCTCTTATTTTTATGACGTTCTTAGTACAGGTATACAGTACTGTAATACAGTAACAACTCAACTTACCGGACTTCTCTACTTATCATCTACATTATTAGTGGTTTTTTTTTGGGGGGGGAGCTACCATTTTAGAAGTCATACATTTTTTTTAGTCTCTTAAATGAATGTTGAGTGTAAAGTACAGGTTAGTTTAGATTAGGAATTATGTGGAATTGCAGTTAGCTGTAAGATATCTAGAAAATATTTAATTGCAGGCCATCATGTAAGGTCTTGTAACTTATCAGAAAGCCAGAACCTTAATGTGTCTGTTAAGTCGAGGTGCTACAGTATGCAGACTGTACTGCAGAATGAAAGACATTGTACTGTAATTTTTAGGAAAATTTTCAATACTGTAATACAGAAGTTTAAAAATTGAAGAAATTAATCATAAGGTTGTACTGTATTTATAGTACAAGTATGCATATTGCAATATAGTAGTATGCATATTACAGTATAGTAATATGCAGTACAGTAAGTGTATTACAGTACTGCAATGTGCATACTGTACTGCAAAATGAAAGAAATTGCACTGTAATTGTTAGGAACATTTGACTATTATAATTCATAGGTTAAAAGGATGTAGAAACTAATTATAGAGGCAGTACTTAAAGTAAGTCCCCTGTTATATGTAATTCCCCAAATAGTCCATACCTGTTGCATTCTATTACAGCACCACGTCTTCGCACTGGATCAATTTCGACAATCGGTGAAACTAACGGAGTAGGAAAACGACCCCATTCCATAATCTCTGTGAGTTCATCCTCAGCCTCATCATCAGCTTCCTCAGCCTCCTCGGTTCATTCCTCAGCTGTCTGTCCAACTTACGTTGGGACTCTGAATTTGGGGTTTGAACCTGGAGATTCCCCACGAGCTTTGCATCGTTCAGTTACCCGTACCAGTCAATGCTCTGCAGGTATGTATTCAGTACATTTGAATATACTAATATGACTGATGAAGAATACTTTCGAATTGTATCCTACGGCAGTGCGTGATTATAATTTTTCTTATCTATGTGCTTGGTTTTGAGTGCATCTTTTTTTTATTTTTAATTTTCAGAGAGTGGAATCTTAGCGGACATGTACTCTGGTGGAGATGAAGATTCCCAGTCACATCGCAGAGTTGAGAGGTCTAATTCAACTGTAACAACACTTTCAGTGGATTCTGCCCTTTCGCCAGTTTCTTCAACTTCGCCTATCTCGCCTACTTCCCTTACCTTACCTTCTTCTTTCACTACTATTTCAAATGTAAAGCCTTCTGATGTCATTTATGAAGCCCCTCCAGCACAATCAGTGCCTAAAGAGTCTCCTGCCAAGACACTTCTTACAACAGAGGTTAGTTTCAGGTAGAGGAATATTATTTTTAAGGCACTATATGTCTTCTGTTCTGGGGAAACCTGGGTTAGAACAACTGAAAATATGCTTCTGTCAGGGTTAAGAAAAGAAAGAGAAAAACTCTAAAGATACACTTCTCAGGTGATAAATTGTGACTGGACTTTGTTTAATTTTTGTTATTAACTCTTAAAGAGAGTGAAAAACTGATGAATATAAAAAGATTGACTGAAGACCTCCAGCTGATTAGGTTCATGTCTTATCTGCAATCCCATTCGGTCTCCTCCTCGCTCTGCTCATCAGCAGATGTATGTAGTCGATCGCTTCCAGGTGACCTCGTCTTTTCAGTAGTTTCTTCTTACTTGTTTATACTTTTCTTCAGATTTATTATTTTTATTTTATTTTTTTTTAGTTTTCTTTTTTTAAGATTTTTGCCAGTTCATCAGCTGCATCAGTTTGTAGGAATTTTGCTATACAATCAGGACATAAGTTTTTCCAACAATTATTCGTTGGTGCCTCAGACAGTCAGCTTTACCAAGTCAGTCACAGTGTTAGTCTCTTGACTTTAAATACTTCACTATCACATGGTTCACTATGCTTTGGAGGTTAAAGATTGTCTTACATTATGGGTATAATGTAGTGGCTCTTGAATACCTATTGATGAGTTGGTCTGATGTTAAAACAAAAGAAAAGTTGTTTTGGGGAGGTGAAAAAATCCTCGATGGTTTGGTTGCCACTTCTGATCTGAAATTGAACAACAGCATTTTAAATTATTAGAAGGACCTATGTCACAGGTACCGATAAAACATTTATCAGTACCCTTAAGACCATATGAACGTTATTTGATAAGTTTTAAAAAGTTCCAGTGTCCACATTAACAATTGCTCTCGTGGATTAAATGTAGTGATGAGCTACTCTATGAATGTATATTGAAATAATCATTTACTACTTGGTCACTAGAACCTTTTTCTTGCTGAGCTTTCATGTTGTGGCGATTACAGTGTGACTGCTTTAGAAATCCTTCTGAGTTTGTCTGTCTTGGGACATGTTCATGTAAAAGTGCACTTTTTCTGGTGATAAACAACTCATTCATTCACAGCTTCAGTTTTTTTCCAGTATGTCACTTACTACATCATGATCCCCAGCTGTGATCTAGCTGACAGGACCAATTCATCAGCTCATCAATTTCATCCTCTTTTCTCGTAATGAATTTGGTAACCAATTCATTGGTGCTAAATCCATGACTACGAGCCACAGCACATTCTTACATCTCACCTTGTTGAGTACTTTCATTTGAGGCCATTGATTATTTTTTCATGCAGAGTCCACGTAGGGGGTATTGATGTAGGGGCATTGTATGATGTACTGTTGTGTGTGTGTGTGTTTTATCTTCATTGTAACTATATTTTCCACCTGTTCGTCAAACCTCTACTTTGTCCCCGTCCAACTTTTACCTCTCAGTTAAGGCCAAATTAATTGAGCCAACCAAAAAAGTCTAGAGAATTAACTTTGCAGTCTGCTGGAACCTACTCCATAATAATGGTGGTTCTTTGATATTGCAGTATTGTTTTGATGCATTTATTGAAAAAAGCAAGTTTAATGTTTAATATATATATACAGTACATATGAAAAGCTTCATTGACAAGGAGTTTGTTGATTTGAGAAAGTCTAGTAAAGATGGTAATACTTGTACAGTACTGTGCTTATTGTTTTTGATGCATATTTTTTGGAAAAAATTTAGATATACATACTGTATATAATCAATTTTACTCGTCTGAATTTTTTTCGTAAGATTAGATTCAGTACAAGTACTTATACTATTATGATTGTAAATTAGTTTCTGTGACACTGTAAAGTTAAAGTGTGATATTAATTAGTTCTTTCATTTTTTTCAGGTTTAGTAAGGAGGAACAAAGGCCAAAAATTCAGAAGCAAAATTGAACAAAGTCGTTAGGGTTACTATGTATTTATTGATAGCTCATATGTACAAAGATTATATCTGTTATAATAATTATATTATATTAGCGATTATATTTTGTAAATACATTGGCAGTGAAGCATATATTTTTAGTCACCAACTTGTCATAGCAAGACCCACCAGCGCTTAAATTGCTAAGTCGGCTTTTATATATGTAGAGTAGTGATGCCAAATTTTCCCTTATTACCTTACCATAACTACAGTATTTTATTATGAGTTTACATATATATACACAAGTCATATGGTACCTGCTTGTGATGCTCCTATATCATGAATTGGTCTGGTGATTTCCAGAATAACTTAACTCGACTGTCTTCCATATAGCACCATGTAGTGTGACGTAGATCTTTTGGACCGTTCTTCAGGAAACGTATAAATAGTATCAAGAGACATCACAATTCATTAGGTGAATTGCTGTTGTCGGATCCGTAGTGTTTATGGTGCTATGCTGTGTTACTAAGACTTTTTTCCCCCCTTTTCTGGCTTCGTATTATTTATATACAAAGTTAATTCTGCTTTGTATTAACACATTTACTGACATGTTATAGTTCAGTTCAATCTTCAGCAGTTTTGAACAGTTTAGTTCCTATAAGTGTTAGGAATGTGTAAAGGCATTTTCTTTAGTTTTGTATCTACAGCAGTTGCTACATGTCAGCTGATACATGTTGCTGTACAATTTTTAAAATATCTTACAATTCTGAGCTTTAATTGCAATCTTCATGATCAGTTTCAATGCAGTGATCAAGATCAAATGCTGGAATCTTGTAATTATGTTAGTTTTTGAGTCAGTATAAAACAAGAAATTAAAATATTTTCTAATGTATAATAGTTATCTAACTTGGTTGTCCTGTTTTTCACTGCTGTTCCCAATTTTAGTGATTGACTGCATGACATCCCACACTGTACCTTGCATCTTGTAAATATATTTTATTTTGATATTTTGTGTAAAACTTATATACTATGATATCGACACTGATGAAATTTTTTTCATGTCAGTCATTGTATGCAACACAAACTTTGAGAGTACTTTTCTTGAATGTTTATGCAACAAAAACATTTTACTGTGCCACAGTTTCAGTTGATCCGTGTTTACATGTACTATATTTCTACTGTACCATAGTTTCCAACCTGTTTATATTTTTTCTACTTCTTGTAAATAAAAATTGTTTTCTTTTATGATTATTCTTTTCCACTGTCACTAAATAAAGTCTTATAATTATGGCAGTATTTCATTTGAGTATGCTACCTTAAACATTCAACTTTTTCCAAGTACGTATTGAATTGTTAAAATATTATTTACTATGTTAAGAGGAAATTCCACTATAGCTGTAAAGTGAACATTGTCCAACTTGTCTTAGGAACCTCATGGTCTTGGTAAACATAAGCTGATTCTTATAATTAACGTTGGTCTGTGTGTCATGTCTATATAATTCATTTCCACATGTTAACATGAAGTCAGGTAGCCAACCCCACCTCTCCAATGGAAGGAGTTCAGAACAGAAGGCAATGTGCTTTAGAATGTTTAAATCTTCATTTTGAAAACATATTGATAACTCAGTTCTGTAGATTTGGACTTTCGTAAAGAAAGCACTCTTTAAAATATGGATGAATTTCCTGACCTAATTTCAACAACCATTACTGCAAAGGTGCAAATACCTAAGACACTGAGGAACTTAGCAGTATTAGATAATGAATTTTAAAACGTAGTGATAAACAGATTGTCACCTAACACGAAGACAGTATTCAAAAAATATTCAAATGATAGGTTGAAGTAATTTGGTATTTAAGTGACAGGTTGAAATAATTGTGCAATCTGAAAAAATAACTACTATAGCATATTATTTACTGAATAAGTTGTAATCTTTAATTAATAACAGGCTCAAATTGATAATAAATCCCCACTTGGGGGTTACTCTCATCCTAACTTAGTTTCAGTGACAACCTGTTAAAGCAAGAAATGAACATAACTAATATTACTTAAGTTAAAGAATAGGAAACCTACTGCAATACACCACTGAAAGTTTAACTAATTGTTGTTTAAGGGTTAAGTAAGTCATGATGCAAAAAGGACTGGAATGGAAACTTTTGGGTATACGACATCCAAATTGTTTAGTAAGTGCCTTAAGAATTAAAAAGAAGAAATTGAAGATCTCAAAATTTAATGTCATAGAAAAGCCAGTTATTCAAGAAAATTACAACAGAAATAAGAGGCCCACCTAATTAACTGTGCTTGGATAAGAGGACTTCCAAAATAAGCCCAGATAATGAATTGTATGATTTGACTTAGATTAAAAAACAAATTGGAACTTGTCCTATCTTAAAGGCTACTTAAGAGTCGTTGCATAAAATACGTTATATGTCACAAAGTTTACTCCCCAAAATCATTATAAACTACAGACTGAGAGATATCCTTTTTATACGGTGTTTGGTAAAAGGGGCATTAACCAGGGACGATGTACACACGAAATTTCAAAAGAATAAAAAATCAAACGCTTTCTTGGTGTCTGGAAAAAGGTGATCATAGATGGCCCCACATGTCTTCCAAGGACACAAAACAACGAATGGATAACACCATCTTTCTTATGTCCCTGCTTTAGTTTAGGCGACTTGTTTTACTACCACCTCGTTAACAACTTAGTTTGTTCTCTGAATTTCAGTGTGCAAAGAGACTGAGATGTTATACGTGGCTTGGAATTCTCCAAGAGGATTTATGAAGGTTTGTCATGAGTTTGGTTTTAGTGATTTTACTTTAGCGTCCAGGTAGTGTGTGAAGTTGTGGAAGGCAAGATTTGCTTTTGCTGAAGTGGGCTAGGCGGCTACTTTGTTTGATTAACTCTATTTTTCGCGTGTGAAAGAGCGAGATGTACAGTTTTTGAATTTGTGACTTGCTAGGAGAAAAGTGTCAGTTTAACCGACTTGGGTTATCTTTGAAGTAGGTTTTTCTTTGGTTGGTTTTTGCCGAGCTATTAACGTCCGGACAAATTTGATCGAATAAAAATTATGAATTTGATGGAATTTAAATTTTTTCTCGGGCGTTTAGTAAATGCCACGTATTTCTGTCAGGTCATTAGCATTTTTTAGCTAATGTAACCCGTAGACTGAGGAAAGATTTCGCTTATGAGATTCAAATGAAGCTTGACGGCCAAAATGCCTTAAAAGGCCGGTTGCAAGTTCAGTAGTATAGGCACCAAATGTAAATTTGCGTATTACATCGGTAAATGGCTAGCTTTAGACAGAGTAGCTATAGTGCTTTATGGCGAAGGGTGAAAATATTGACTCGGGTGATGAATTTAAGCACGAAGTACCATAATTGCTTCCTTTTCAGTCTGTCGAAGAGGTCCTACAATTTTGACGTAGACCGGTAAGACTGGTTTAGTTGAGTAACTGTGGAGTATACTCAGCCAAGATAAAGGTTGTTTTTAACATAACTGTGCTGTGAAGGTTGCTTTAGTTTTATGTTCAGCTTGATAGTACTATAAGCCTAATCGCAAGTTTTGTTAGCTTGTCAAATGGATTTTTAACTTTCACGAAATTTGCAGGACCAGTTTATAGTAGCGTAACAGTCGATAGTTGTTTAAAACTAGTTTGAATTTACTGCAAGTAAACATGTTAGCCAATGCTACCCATATTGGCCAATAACCGTTTGTAATACGAGGCCACATTCCAAATTTAGCATAGGCCTTTGAAAGTAACTTTCTTCTGGTTAACTTTAATAATTATATACCGGTTATATTAGCACAGTTTTATGAAATCTATTGGAATCTGTTAAAGCAACCTTCCCCCACTTTGTGGAGCGTGTGGAGTTCCGAAATTTATAAAATTTAAAGTTCTCTAACTCGTCTCAGATTACTGCTTCCAAATTTTAGTAACAAACTTTTAAGGATTTTTATTAGCACATTACTGTATCCTTGACGGGATCGAGACCATGTGATATTCCAATATTTGTATGGAGATTTATTAATCATGAAGTGGCGAGGAATAATTTATATGGAGATTTATTAATCATGAAGTGGCGAGGAATAATTTATATGGAGATTTATTAATCATGAAGTGGCGAGGAATTGTGAAGTCTGAATTAGTTAGGAACATACATTTATGGTTAATTCCATGAATATTTGCTTAGTTATGGTGACGCATCGGTGTTGAGAAATTTTTTCATACATTTTTATATATTAACCGTCGCTGATTTTAGGGTGCAGGAATTTTATCGAATTCAGATATAAATTATGTAGAGGTTTGGGAGGGGACTAGTTTCATCGAAATCTCGATTTTTAGATATATAGAATTAGCAGTTAGTCCGGCTAGGTATTTGAGCCTTCCTTGCCCATGAATTAGTTTAAGTTTTTAGGCAAAATTGAGTTGTTAGCTTAGTTTCAGTAGACATTTGAGTAATTTGCAGAGTTTTTTTTTTTTGTAATTCCCTTGGACTTTTTTACATGGTATTTTATAAGATTTTATCGGCTAATAGCTTTTTCAGTGGGTATTTTTGTAATTTATAGAACGAGTAGTTTAATTTTCACTCAAATTTCCGTGGCAGTTTTTCCATGGTTAAAAGTGGCAAAGTTAATTTTTTTTTTTTTGTGGGAAATACTTTTTTTGAAACTGTATAGGATCAGAATCGGGAAAGGTCATCGAATGTTTGGATGTTCAAGATTAGGTGTATGCGATAACTCTAATTAACGTATGTCAGAAATGGAATTTCTACAGTAGACTTATTAGCAAAAAGTCAAATCTGAATTTTTATGAAGACTTGTGAGGATTGAGGGAAGTTGAGAATGCTTCAGGCAGCTAAAATATTTTGTTTGTGGTTAACACTTGCTTAAATTGTTTTTGCAGTATATGAAATTTTACAGAATTTAAGGTCTCAAGTTTACTCATTTTAATTCCCTTGTTCAGCGAAGACATTCTACAAAACTCCCATTTTTTTGTGGTCGTGGCAGTAGTGAGACTCTAAAAATGAATTTAAAGTATAAAAGGACAAACTGCAAGAAAAGCAGTCAAAAATTACTGCACTTCTTTCTGATGGCAATTCTAAAATGAAGGCAATACAGAATTTTATTTTTAAAGCATCGGTTTTGTTTTAACAGTTGATAATTTTGTCAATTTCTGATTTCTCTGAAAGTCTTAATTACTCTGATGTACAGTCTGCTTCACGGGAGTTGAGACGAATTACCACCGATGGAGAAATATGGTAACTCTGAAGTAGTAGCAGTTCCTGGATATGCAGTTTGAATCCTTGCGCATAGACCTTTTGTAAGGAAGGCGCCGATTGGTAAACTCTAATGATTTCTACATATGGTTATAGCATATTAGTTTCGCTGATTTTGAGATGTAGCTACCAAAATACGTAATTAACATGATTACTGAACATACTCTCTCATCCTGCATGTAAAATGAAAAATCACAGCTCGGTGAATAACATCCTGAAATTCGTTGTAATGAATTTGTAAAGTGTGTGTGAAGGGATAAAAGTTCTCTCATTTCGCTCATTATAGCATATTCTAAACTTATAAATGATAGGATTTTGACTGCCATTCCCGTCCTTATTGCGAAATCGGCTACGCGTTAGCGAGTTGGATACAGTCTTTGCGAAGGGTTTGTCATGGTGAGGTTATTAGAGGTTATCTAGAAACATAACCGTAATGAGCCAAACTGTAGTGTATCTTATAATAATGATACTACTACTACTACTACTACTACTACTACTACTACTACTACTACTACTACTAGCAGACTTCAAATTGTCATCGGGCAGCATTTCACCAGAGAATACAATTTGTCTGTTACAATTAAAAAAATAAGAAAAATTTTAATGAATGCCTAGGAAAAATCATATCAACCGAAATACTAAAAGGTGATATTTCAAAATATGATGAGTAAGATATTAGTGTGATTATAACCAATGGTCAGTGTGTGTGATTATAACCAATGGTCAGTGTGTGTGATTATAACCAATGGTCAGAGTGTGTGATGTTTTTCTTCCTTTCCAGGTGAGGGGGGTATTGTTTAACTAGGTAATTAAGGAGCGGTCTTGTTACTGGGTGTCAAGATGTTCAGGTTATTTAGCTGTCTTATGATAATGTTATATCATTCGGGTAAGTTTTTAGATAACAAATAACTTATCGGCGAATTATGACTTCAGATTAGATAGTTCAATCTCAAAGGGAGTGAACTTGTTTTATAAGAGATGAGCTGGTAATCACGGGTCAAAGCTGAGCCATTTGTATCTAGATCACGGAATGGAAAGACGCAATGAAAGCCTCGCTTTGCTGGGGGTGATCGTCGGAATGAGCGAAAGTGGTGTCCCCCCGACGTAAATTGCAGCAGAGGTTGGACTTTCCAGAGCCACTGTTTATCGCTGGCTCAAGAGGTGGCAAGAGGAGCATACTGTTGAAGATCGGCCTAGACCAGGTCCGTCAAGGATAACCACGGCAGCTGAGGACCAAAGAATTGTAGAAGACGTGCTGACACACCCATTTAACAACGCAGTCGCCACAGGGATCGGCTGCAGCTCCCTGTGTCGGCCAGTTTGATCAGACGTCGATTACATGACAATGAAATTCATCATAGGATACCAGCCAAAAAACAGAAGTTCGAAGACATCGGCAGCTTCGACTGCAATTTTCCCTGCAATACTTCGACGAAGGATTGGACTACTGGTCTAGTTGTTTTCTCCGACGAGAAAAAATTTGCATCAACATCCCACGGTAAAATTCATTGCTGGAGAGAAATAACACCAGGTAAAATACGCAGTTTTTAGTTTTATTCATTGCTGTATAAATTTTGTAGGCATAACTATGTAATTATTGAGTGCTAGATGAATTAGAACTTATTTCAACAGGTCTACATGATTTTCTATTTCCCTGATTTATAGGTCTATACTGAATTTTGGAAGTTAATAAATTTGAGTTTTTTTTATTAAATAATGCATTAATATAGTCCCCTAAATATTTCACCTCCCTCATTTCGGCCCCTCTCTTCCTCTACACTTCCCTTTCACCTGGATTGCAGCACTACGAACCCTTCACCTGTCAGTGATTACCCCCGATGGGATTTGATACTTTTTTGTACTGTAAACAACTGTCCGTGTTCAGAATAATTAAGCAATTGTTTGAAATTGCGTCTAGGAGCTTAAAAATCATAAACGCGATTATGAACTTTTATAAACCTTTCAAGAAAACTTAATTTATATTTCACTTTTAACAGATATAACCGGGACAACGTTTACGAAGAAGCACGAAGCGGCTACGTAACTGCGAACGTTTGGCTGTTGTTGTTTTAGATTTAGCTGGCCTTGTGCCAGCACGGGCTCTTGCTTCTAGAGCAGCCCGTAATTTGGCGCTGGATCTTTCTTCATGGATTTGGGGAGGTGACCCAGATAGAGGGTAGATTTACGGCAGACCAATATATAGAGATCCTCGAAGAAGTAATGCTGCCTTCTGTTCGTCAGTATGCCTTGCCCTATCCAGAGAGGATATTTATGCAGGACAATTGTCCTATACACAAGGCCAGAGTATGAACCTGTGGTTTCAGGAACGTCGCATCGATCTTCTTGACTGGCCGAGCCGTAGTTGATCTAAACCCGATAGAAAATGTATGGGCCAATATCATAAATGCATGGGAGCCTGCAGAAGAAAGAACATCGCAACAGCTCATGCGCCATATGCAGAACGAGTGGGAAGTTTTAAAGAGGACACCACAGGTCATCTAGAACCATATCGCATCCGTCCCAGAGAGACTTCGCAGCGTGGTAGAGCAGAACGGTGGCTGGGGTTAACTGCCACCTGTAATAATCAAATGTTTTTGCTTTGTTTAATAAAAAGGTTTTTCATAAAATGTCCACCAGATGTATTTGATTTTCCCATATTCACATCTAAGAACAAGAAATACTTATAAATGATTTCTTTATGATTAGGTTCTACAAATACGAGAACAAAAGAAATATGGTGACAAACTGTTGATATTCATATTCTAATTCGCTAGGGACATAGAAATGTATCTGTAAACAAAAAATATATCCGTAAACAAATCAAATAGAAATTTCATTTTGGAAAATGATTGCATTCAATACATTCATATAAGTTTTACGTATGACATGATTTGGTAGTGATATTCTAATGGGCTCCAAACTGCATTTGCATGTGCAGAAAACATTTCACGGGTGTATGGTGAAGCATCTTGTGCACTAAAAAATTAAAAATATTTCTTGAATCCTAATATTTCCAGATGTTAGCATTATCCTCAGCATAAATCAGACCTTTCCGTTTCTAACAATATGAAATCCTAATGCACAGTAATCACATGAGTTTTTCAAAAGAAAAAAAACGGGCTTAAAAAGAGGAAGTTAGGAATTAGTAAGGGATCTTGGTAAAGATCTTGTAATCCAAAATACAACATACTGTAGAATGAAAGTTATAAGCATGTGAAAGATGTAATATATCAGAACTTTCATCACCAATAAAAGACAAGAAAAAGAGGGTGCATGAATAAAAGTAACTTCATGTGAGAACATAGCCCCTTTAATCCTTGATTAAAGAAATAAGATCTAGCACGATTGAAGATATTTTATCAAATCACTCTTCTATAAAATAAATTTTACTTTTTACATCAGATCTCTACAACCATAATGAAGGAATGTGATAGTTTACAAAGCAATGGCGAGATAGGCGATTCTACCCTACATTCTTCCCTCAGCAGACAAATTTACAGTGCTTTATAATTATGCACTCCAATATTTCGTCCTCTATAATCTAAATAGTTACGATTAGCAGTAACGATTCACCACGAATTATGTCTTGTTAGAAACGAATCAATTTCTCTCTGTAAGCAAAAGCGTTTAATAATCGTTGGGGTCCGTTGGTGGATGATAATCGAAGTGTTATAATGGTAGATCAACTATACTTGGGGTGGTGTTATTACAGTTACGATTTCTATATAAGATCTTCATCCTGAGCTGCCTTTACTGAAAATGCAATGAAAACCTTACGTGGAATGGTGTGCACTAACCGTTCGCAAAGAAGGCCTAGCCAACTCGCGAAAGCATAGTCGACTGGGTCATAAGGATGTGAATGGCAGTCAAAATCCTAATTTATACGTTTAGAATGTTATAACGAGCGAAATGAGAATTTTATCGCTTCACACACCCGCACAAATACTTTACAAATTCATTATAACGAATTTCAGGATGTTCACCGAGCTGTGGTTGTTCATTTTACATGCAGAATGAGAGAATATGTTCAGTAATCTTAATTACGTATTTTGGTAGCTGTATCTCAAAATCAGCGAAACTAATATGCTATAACTATGTAGAATTCAGAGAAGAGTTTACCAATCAGCGGCTTCCTTACAAAACGTCTATTCGCAAGGATTCATAAACTGCATATCCAGGAACTACTGCTACTTCAGAGAGTTACCATATTTCTCCATCGGTGGTAATTCGTCTCAACTCCCGTGAAGCTGGCTGTACGTTCAGCTTAAATGTCAGGGCTAAGGTATTCACTTAGTTACTACATCGGTTTACGTTATGCAAATCAGATTTTCATATGCGGAATAATGGCACTATTTTAGTTTTCCTCCCTAAGTCTTGTAATTTTGGTGTCTAAATAAATTTCAGCAGTAAATATCATTACATTGTCTTGTGTGTCACGTGTCTTTGTATCAGTATTTTGAAAGTGGAATTCATCTCTTTTCATCGCCCCCTATTTTCAAGGGTACATAAGGACCTCTCATTAAGAGACACTTGTGTTTGTTGAACTTCAGTCTGGTTTTTTGACTTGAGGGTAGATAATGCCTCTTCGGTTTTATTAAAGCGAATAGTTTGATCATATTGACTGGAAGATGAGTTTTCTTACTATAACCAATGATATCGGTGTCACTGTTTTCTGGGGGCCTTTTAATATTTTCTTATATTCAGGCTTTTGGTTAGTTTTCATTTTCAAACCATGTAATTAAGCTTCCAGTTTGAATTTTTGTGCTGCAGGAATCTTCCCTAATTTTGTTCCAATATTTTAGGCAGCCTTCTTGAGTGGTATAACTTTACAAGTTGAGTAATTGATCTTGTTTCTGAAGGCTGCATGTTGGTTTTATTTCATGAACTCGATTGTATAGGTTATTACGTTTGGTTTAGTGGTCGTATCGGTTTTAGGCAGTCCATAGGCCTAATTTTCCTTAACACCCTATCACACTTCTGGCCCCTCCCTTTGGCAAGGCGCGTGAACAAACCAATGATAATCTAGTGATGCTCCTAGTTCTGTAGCACTGAAATGTTGATATCCATCTGACTACATTGAGCCTCTATGACCAGAATGACTAAGCACGTGGTGTATTAATGTTAGTGGCAATAATACGTTCAAATTTATACAGTTACTATGGCGAACTGTGAGTGCATTGCAGTTGCTTCAAAATAGAATGTTTCAATATGTAGTGGTCATAAGTTCTGATTTATATTTTTTCCTTGATTGTCATTAGGCGATAGCTTTGACATCGTACTAGATTTTGCATGTATCACTGTACCTGAAATGTTAAAATATGCTAAAAAGTTTTGATATTACGTGAATATTTTTTCCACATGCAGTTGATGAAATGTTATTGGTGGACATTGCCTATGTGAAACGGCTCTGGTAGTTTGGCATAATTTTTTTCTAGTGAATATTTTGTTCCAAGCTCGCTTTTGCTGGTTTTTGAAGTGTACTTTTTCCCTTTTTGGGTTCCCGTGCCAAACACAATGTTAAGGTCTTGCCTGCATATTTGCTATGTACAAGACAGTTGTAAATTTTTTGTAGGCCTCTCAGCCGGTTCATTTTGTTATTACATTAAATTTTTACCTTGTATGAGAAGCCTTTTGAAGATAATTTATTCTGGATATTTTTGCTTAGACTGGAAAACTAATGCTCTTACTGTTATGGAAAGGTTTCGGAAATGTTGCAAGGAAATTGGTTTTGTGAAGTCTGTGAAGACAAACCACGTATAAGTTCCGTTTGGAAAAGAAACGGGTGTACAGGTAATTAAAAACTGAAAGGTTTTAAGGGCTTCTCAGGTCCTGTGATTTTGGTGACTAGCTGTTGCAACATTGCATAACTCTGATGTGACTCGAGCATTCGGTACTGGTCATATTAGGTTATTTTTGTACTAGACTTAAAGCTAAGGAGGACAGATTCGTCATTAACTAATAGTTTTTTCTCAATGGTTAATTTCTCTACATAGTTGCAAGATAACTGGCCTTGTTTGTTGCTGAACCAAGTGAATTCGAGAGAGCTTCAAATTGCAAGTTCTAGCTAGTTTTTAATGAAATTAGATCCCCCTTCTTAGTGTCACAAGCTACTAAAACAGTGAATCAGCGTTGAAAGTTTATTTGCAATCTTACATTCACTGGTTACGTAAACTTAACCTGACATATCACTGTTTTTACAGGTACTAACGTGCTGGGGATACGAGGATTCTAAGGTTTGAGGACAAAATCAAGATCACGGATGGAGACTGAAAAGTAGACCAGTAATTAGATGGGAGTAAGTTGATTTTTTTTTTTTTTTTTAGTGAAAGCTTTGGTGGAGATTATGCTGAACTTGAAGCTTTCCTCTTCCCTCAAATATCCCTAGATGAAATTTTGACTTTTCAAATTGATAATTTTTTTAAGTCTGCAATTTTTGTGGTATATAATAAACGCTGGAGCTGTTTCATCAACTCAGTTTTGTGTGGTTTTTAGACAATTGCTTTTATGGTAGTAAGATAGAAGTTTCAAGTTTTCGTTTGTGATGAATATTGTTCTTTAAAGTGGTTTTTAGTGTTAAATTGTGAACTCGCCGAGAATAATCTAGGATCTTAAGGTTTTCTATAGTAGGCGAGAATGCCCTGATCTCATTTGTGCATTTTGATACTGAATTAGATTTGGTCCTGGCCTAAATGTAATGAACGTGGATTTCGTTTGACATGTTGGAAAGTGTGTGAGCGCGCGTGCGTGCGTGCATGTGTGCGCGCGCTGATAACCATCTGTAGTCCTTCAGAGGAAGGGTCGTCCTCTGAACTGATCGCCACAGTGAGTGTTAAGACACTCTTCGTTAATGAGTTTGCTGTCTTGGTTAAGGTTATTCCGGATACTGTGGTAGCAACGGGAAGCGATCTTCTGGCTTGCCTTATGGGCATTTCCTGTCAAACGAGATAGCTGACAACCTGAGCGAGTTGCCGACTCGAATTCTAAAAAGATATGCTCTTTGTTCAACATTATGGAACATGCTATAGCAGTTATCTTTGAATGGAGGGGCCTTCAATAGTTTGTGCTGTATGCTCTTTCGGCTCTTAAAGATTTCAGAACGTCAAATTTATATACGTAGTTTTCCTGTTCTGATTAGTCAAAGGTTCCGAATACTACACGAGTTCTAATGCTGACTAAGAATGAGGCTATGCTTGAAGTGTAAATGAAGTTAGAATGGCTAGGGCGCCTTAATTTTCTTTTTTCAGTGAAAGGCTTCAGGTGGTGGCATAAACACATATTTCTTCTGATACGTTAAAGGTAACTAATACTACACTTGAGTTCCATTGTAGATTAAGAATGACGCTATGCAAGACGTGATCTCTGCTTGAAATGTTCTTGAAGTTAGAATGGCTAGTGAGCCTTAAATTATTCCTTTTTGTGGTAAATGTGGTAAGTTAAAGGTTACTAATATACACCATATTTCTAGTGTGACTAAGTTCCGTCCTCAAGACCAGACTTGTCTACAGACAAAGCAATTTGAACGATGCCAGACTCAACGCTTCTGTTTGCAGTACACGTCTGAAGTGTGTAGAACAGCGCTTTGATCAGACATCAGATTTTGTAACAACGCACACGACTGTCAGGCATACGAATGTGATATTGATGTAAGGAGCCAATGCATAATTTTATAATCATGCATTGTATTTGAAAAGCACGAATCACACTTACATTGAGTAATTATATATACATAAAATTATTTACTGGAATATAGAGATCGTAAACATATTGGAATCAAATGTAACCTTGATATCCATGGGAATATATATATATATTTTTAATTGTTAGATATTCTACATAATATTAGTCTAGTCCGTATACATAATCATTGGCTATATGGAGTTGCTGTTCTACATAATACATGTCTAGTCCGTATACATAATCATTTATATGGAGTAATGATGCATATTGTCCTTGATATTCAAGCATTAATATTTTAATTTCACATTTTCCTGTTATATTACTTGCATCGTTTTCCTCACTACTAATTATAATGGTAATTATATTTACAATTACCATTAAACACGGAAAACCAATTCTGGAGGTTGTAGGGTAGGTTTCTGAATGGCTTCTAATTCTACCCAATTAAAGTAAACCAAGGTACTTTCAGATTCGTCAGTCCAACTACACCACTAATTTCACAGTACAAGATACAAAGATACCGTTAAGCCCCTTCCACACGAGGAGCAAATGCATGACGGGCAGACAATTACCAATTGTGGGTGGATGGCGATCACGAGTGTAGATGACGATATAGACGAGGAAGCCACTGGTAAACCATCGAAGTACCCGTGCCCGTTGTTGAGGCACTAGATGGGCGCCTGACTGGAGACCACGTTGCCTGATACAACTTTGAATGCCCTCTGCCCTCTGGCCGGCGTGTGGTCCAAGTCATGGGTTCGCCTGCCTTGGACTGTTTGATCCGGTAAGTTTTAAGTTTTAAAGCGAGAGAATTAGGAGCAAAACCGAGTGCCCGTCGTCTCTCTCCCCCTCCCCCCACCCTCGTGTCGAGGGGTCTTTAGTTTCGTTATTCATAATGCCAGCAGTTCCGGCTATAAGCCATGCTGCAATTGTCGTAGTGTGCTCACTTCCACCCAGACTGACTGGCCAGTCACGGCCGTGGGGACAGCAGATTTTTTGTTTTACAGATTTGTTCAACATATTAAGTCTCCCCAAAGTCTGCTAGTGTGGACAGGGCTTAAGGATGAGGCTATGTAAGAGGTATTCTCTTCATGAAATGTTCTTTAAGTTAGAATGGGAAGTAGGCCTTAATTTTTTCGTTTTTTTCTTAATAGGCCTTTATTAATTTTTTCTTAAGGCTTCAGGTGGCGTTTTTTTTTCGTTTTCTTAATAGGCCTTTATTAATTTTTTCTTAAGGCTTCAGGTGGCGTTTTATCTATTTTCATGTTGTTAGGTTAAAAGTTCCTAATTCTACTCAAAAGTTCTGGTGTGTATTAAGAATGACGCTGTTAGGTTAAAAGTTCCTAATTCTACTCAAAAGTTCTGGTGTGTATTAAGAATGACGCTATGTAAGACGCGTTTTATGCTTGAAATGTTCTTAAGTTAGAATGGTTAGCGGTCCCTACTAACCTTTTTCTATATTTAGGCGTATTGCTCAGTATTGATAGGGCCCCTGACCCTCAAGGTTCACATTTTTAGGAAATAGGCGTTAAGAATGAGAATTTGATCATCAGAATAATTAACTTGAGCATAATCTTCTAGCTGATTGTTTTAAAAACTCTCATTAACCATGCCTTTGCGCACCTTGACAAACTTCCCAATTTTCAGTGAACTACTCTATTTATGGATTTTAATTTCAATTTACGTTGGTTGATTTTGGTTTTATGAAAATTAGGGTGTCTTGCCAAGCACCGGGGCACTTTCGGCAATTTAGCACTAAAGACAGTGAAGAGAGGGAATTGGAATAGTTGCACAGCAAGGAAGATTCAGTGAAAGGTGATCTGAAAGTTGGACATAAAGACCAGAGGAAGAAGTCGGGAATGAAGGACGTTAGACCCTGCACACATCCTTGATTAATGAAGTGCCCCGGCAGTACTTCCCTCTACGGATTATATCCGATGTTATCCGATGTTTTGTCATAGATCAAGTTCCTGCATTTGGATATATGGTTTGGCATTAGAACAATTTATTTTAGGAAAAATACGTAAAAATTTTGATGGGTATTTTAATGTAATTGTTAACCAAGAGACTATGTTTAAGTCAATGTATTTATAGAGCTTATTTTTCAGGATCGGAATGTGAGGGAAGCTGGTCAAACGTTTTAAACAAGAAACAAAATGTATCTAGAGTAAGTGCGTTGTATCTCTTTTAGGGGTTGATTTTAGACCAAATCTTAGGCAGCGTCCTGAGTACAATATTAAAACGAAATCGTGGACTTTGTCATAAAAGTTCAGGAGATTAGGATTGATTAAAGACTAGGAAGATCATTACCCAAATTAAGATTCTGTAGTATAGTCAATACCGTGGGCGAAGAAATATTTTTTTCAGATGTTTAATATTCACATTTTATCACGTACAACGTAAAGGTGGTACGCGTGGTCAACTAATTGTCGCTAGTCTTAGGTTATTATAACCAAATAAACGTTTGTTACTCCAATAACATTTTTCATTTCCTGGAGTCTTGAATGTGCTGAAGAACAGAACTTCAACAATGTGAAGTAAAAACGAGCTGCTAGTGTTTTATGGGTTTCAGCTATATGAAACAAATTCTTCGAGGAGGGATTTTTATGACGACGTAGAGGTTAAGAAGAAGGGGGAGTGAAAACCCGTGCTGAATCTTAAGTAAATTTATTATCAATATAGCACTTTGTTTTCAGGAAAAGGAGGCAGCTGGTAATGACGGAAGCAGTTTTACTGAACAGGAATTCTTTATTAATCATTGTGATTACTTGCACATACTACGGTAAAAAATTAAGATATAAAATCTACATGTAAAGTAATTTTTATCCAAATATGATTTTACATTAACTTAAAAATGTAACTATGATTATAAATTTGGTACTAAATACTACCAATTTCGTAAATGAAAATAATATAGTTACTGTTAGAAGGATAATTCTAGAGACATTGTTCTAAATATCTATATGAAGTACTATGTGGCAGCAGAACGCAGAAATTTTGCTGCTCAATTTCTAGAAATGAGAGTGTAACACTACGGCAATTATATCATACATAACCATTCAAGTTTCATTAAATCTGATGAATTCCTTAAATTGGACGTGTTCGCTTCTAGGCACTAATTAAAATCAACTAAATCTGATAAATTCCTTAAATTGGACGTGTTCGCTTCTAGGCACTAATTAAAATCAACACCTTAAAAACCATATTTGCCTCTGAGTATGCGTTCATGCACTAAAAATATTTCAGTTCGAAGGAAAATTAATCAACTTTGAAGTATAATGTGCCTTTAACAACTTAAATTGTGTAAATAGAGTACTCTGAACAACAAAAATCTGAAAACCAACCTTGCTGACATGCTGCTCCTAGATAATTTTGGCTGGAATCAGCCCTCTAACAATAACTGATTTTTTTCAGCCAGTACTGTAAAGTTCATTTGGATGGAAAAACTAACACTGCTCACCTTTTTTCTCTTAACATGGGGAAACACTTTTCAGTGAACTCCACTCAAAACACATTTACTGCACATTTACTCAATATATGTGAAACTTGAGACCACACATTTAACCAAGAGATACGCTGCAAGTGCTGCCATAAACTACTTTCGTATGTTGGCATCGTGCTAATCCTTCCGACCATCTTTAGAAGTCCGACCATCTTTAGAAGTCCGCCTTGCACTTGACTCTACCTGTAATAACGAAGATACGTTAGTCCCAAATCTACTATGAAAATGTTTTCTATTCGTGACTATTCTATTCGTGACTAACTATAAATCTGAACTAATTATGTATTAGTCACCCACTTTGCAAGTTACTTAATAAACAGTTGACCAGAGAGAAAAACACCACACGAAAGCTTCCAAACAAAAATACAACAAACGGCAAGGGTTTGAAGCAATATGCCTCCCAGAGAAAACGAGCCAGAATTCTTGAATTATATATACATTTCATGTGAAGACAAAACTTCACTAACAACGATGCAGAAACTATAAACAACATTTACGAGCGCATCGAATAAAAATTTACATAAATGGAATTCACATTCATTCTTTTCTAAATTTGACGTTAGTGAAGAAATTATTGGTGTATCATATTCACAACAAAATCAACAACAAGTAGACCATACCTTCCATAGTAAAAGATTATCGAAATGTCTTGCCATTGACATTACCTAGACGAAATTCTCATAGTTCCCATTTCATTCTAAATTTAACTTTAATTTCATTCTAAATTTAACTTTAAGTTCGAATTAAAACCCCTACTACCTTTAAGCCTTTTGATTCTGCATACGGAAGGGTTAATAAGTTCGAATTAAAACCCCTACTACCTTTAAGCCTTTTGATTCTGCATACGGAAGGGGTTAAATATTCTAGTTAAACTTCTCAGAATTAAAAGGTATATAAGTGGCATCTTTTCTCATTCACTAAAAGAACACTAAACTCATATCAGCAAAATGACTGCTAAACTCGTATCGGCAAAGATTAACATTCCTCCCAAATACTAGATCCATTTTATACACACCTTTGTCTTACAGGTCCAGAATGACATGGCACCCACCATTGCTAATATAAACATTTTAGTAGTGGGGGTTTGGTGGGAAGAACCACCGCTGAATGTAGATAAGCTTTCCCATTCCTTGTGGTGGCTTAGGATTGCCGATACACGATAAACCGGGAAACAACCTGCAATATACCAGTATCGGATTAGAGAACACAGACTACATAAACCTTGGTCTAGGGAAGATCAACACTTATTTGAAAACAAGAACCAAATTTGAGAGAGTGAGTGAGTTATCAGCTTATGCAAGGAAAAATAAAATAAAAATATCAAATCGGTTAGAAGTGGGTCCAGCAAGGCAATCACCAAGATTAAAGGATAAGCAAGTACGTGAAAAAGTGTGCAAGTGTAAGAAAAATGTAAAAAAAAAGGAACACACGAGGTGGTTTCACCAGATCAAAGGAGATGAAAAAATGGCCAATTATATCATCAGAGTAAGACTGCAACTGGGGCATGTAAATAATGGTAAGTTATGCAAAATTTACCACAATCATAGGACAGTGCAAGTATGACCACCACACGAAAATGCGGATTGTGTGATAAGGGGCGAGGATACAAGATGATACGAGTGACCTACTCATCTTAAAGGGTGAACAATTAAATGCGGAAGATATCTGAACCACCTGGTTTGTAACTGTCATGAAAGGCAGCAAACAAGGCAGGAAATACAGAAGAGAAGAAATTTCAGCCAAGTCCAATAAAAACTTCGAACTTGAATATTTCGATATGTAACCGTCCAGTTTAAGGGAGAAGGCAAGAAAGCGACAAATCAATAGGGAAAATACCGTAACTTCAAAATAAAAGGACAAAGCACACACATGAGAGGGCATTAATCAAAATGAGGGCACAAAAGGCAAGTAAATGAAAAGACAAAGCAAGCAAGCAAGCAACCGGGAAGGCAAAAAGCGCGAAACTGACAAGGCAAAACAAGCAATTGAGAACCAAAAGCCAGCAAGGACTAAAAGCAAGCAACAAGACAGCATTTTCAAACATGAAAATTAAATAGCATAACTTTTATTACAAAGATAATGCAATAGACATGATGATATTCATTATCAATACAAAGCCAAACTGGAAAATGGACAAAGTGTCAAGAATCTCAACGTGAAAAACTTAAGTATTGGTGAAAAAATTTAACTGGATATGTCTTGAAAAATAAATCGCGGACCTTCGCTATTTACTATCTATACTAGTGACATACGGGTCTGGACAACAGGATTTGGCATGTAATCATGAGGGGAGCAAGCCTTGGGGCGTGAAGCTTAAATCTCAAATTATGATAATCGACCCAGAACCCTTTAGCCTTTGCATCCCTATGAACTAAATTTAAATGGTACAGTTTTAAATGTCATTGACTTAAGATCTTTGGTATAACTTTTGATAATAAATTGACTTTCTCAAAAAGTTGGTATCTGGCGAAAATGTTTTCGAATGTTTCCTGATAAAGCTATTATATCTACCAAGATTTTAATTTTTTCTTTCCTTGCTTGGAATGTTGTGCTTGGCGTATTGTTCTTAAGTGTGGTCTTTGGGTGCTAACTCACCTCAAACTCTTAGAGTTGTCATCAGTCAAGTTTATTTTGCCAACTCTCAATGTTGACTTTTGGCGTCGACATAAAAAGGTTTATCATATTTGCACAAAATGTACTCTTACAACGAGCATTCGCTTCACTCTTCTTTACCTGACCTAGCTGTCTTTGTTCGCAGCACCAGGCAGGCTGCTGCTGAAAACAGTGCGTTGTTTACTAGTATCAGGTTTAATACTAAACAGTTGGCTAGGAGTTTTAAATTTTTGGCTACAACTATAATGTAGGATAGTTTGCCTAGTGCAGTTGTGGAATCTTCTGATCTCCAAATATTTAAGCAAAGAGCAACTGACTTCCCCAATTCAGGTGCATCGGTTTTATTTCCATATTCCCTATTTATTTATCACCCTGCAGGCTGATTTCCTTTTGGAAACCTCTTTGGTTTATTGTCGAAAGACTCTGTCCATAAGCGTTTTCAGCAGCAAACTAGACAGCCATCACTGGTGATACGTTAAGTACCTTAAAGCAAATTGAAGTGACCCGTATTCATTGAAGACTAGCAAGTTAATGCTTCAGAAAAATTAAGACAAAAGCAGTGATTAAACAATCACACTGAAATTTGTACATTTAAAACTACCTCTCTGAAAAATGTCAGAGTAACAAGTACTTTCTTTTAAAAGTATCAAGTGCAGCTACTAAGCCAATTCCTCTCTCAATACAGCACTCCGTTCATCAATTTTTCCATAATTCAACACCATTTTAACCCATCACAGGAAAATAGAATGAAGAGAAATTTACTCCTCAATAGCAAACAGAATATGTGATGTAAGTGATGTAAGTGATAACAGATTTATCTACCTTCATTAAAGAGAGTACCTATTGACAAGAGGAATGCCCTCTAAACGAATTTAACCTTACCCTTTCATTAGTCAGCTTCGGAGAAAAGTTTTGACAACCACCAACGTACAGATAGTGACTTGACTAATTTTTTTATATCGGGTCTTTCCAGTCAAAAACTTTCAGCCACATGCGTACTACACTTGCCAGTTTAATGTGCCACGTGTTTCTTCGGGTCATGTCAAGATTAGCGAACCCAATCCCAGCAGGGTTCCCTATTCTTTACAAGAAGATTATTGGGTTCGTTATTCTTTACATGGGAATAATCGGATTCGCTGTTCTGGACAGGAACACTTCGGTAACAGACATTTGATCCCCCAGGGGCTAGTACTGAACAAGGCTTAATACATTTGACCCCCCAGGGGCTAGTATTAAACACGGCTTAACAATGTAGATGAATCACTGTTTCGCCGTGTTAGTACTAGCCTTCATGTGGAATTGGAGTTCGGACGGGAAAGGGTTGGCCATTCTTTACATGGGGATCATTGGGTTCGCTGTTCTTAACATGGAGATGTTGGGTTCGCTAATCTTGACATGATCCGTTTCTTTCACTACCAGTCCCAAATTCAAATTAAAAAACACAGACTGCTAAAGACTTAAGAAAAAACCTTAAGAGTAACTAATAGACAAAATTAAAGTTAACTTACGAATATACCAAAACTCAAAATTATATTCATATGCCTAATTTAATAAGACAGCATACATAGCTTTACTCCCTGCCTGTAGCAAACAGGACAATTTGCAACCAATATACCTACATTTAGAACAGTTCAGTCCACAATTATTGTGGACATCTAAAATTTAAGAAAATATTTCAGTGGAAAAAGGTAGCAATAGTAGTTCCCAAGGCTCAAAACTGGAAAATCGTCGTCATAGTGCACAGAATGAAGTGGAAAAAAAAAGTCATCGTCATAATACAAAGGAAATGGATATTGTAAAGAGGTGCGACTACAACGATGCAATTCGTTGGGAAAATCATCTCTCTGATGAAAAAGCCAAGAGGCTGAAAACTTGAACCCAAAACGGGGATGGTTTAAGCATGTAACGAAAGGGGCGGGGAGGAGTAATTAAGGCAAGCTTACTAGTTAGGGAAATAACCAAGCATCAATATGAAAACCATTAACGCAGCCCGGAAATTTCTGGCGCAAGGGTACTGGAGAAGATTTGAACCAGATGAAAATATAAATTGAAGGTGAGTTAATGTGCATTAAGACATTTTTTACCTATTTCACGTCTAACCCCATGAAAGGTACAAAAAACCTTACCTATGATGAATTGATAGTTTATGACAAAACCAATCAAAAATCCCAGTACCCTAGTACCCTCTTTAAACGAATAAATTCTAAGAACCTTTGTCCTTATATGTAAAAACTTAAGTCTATAATAATACGACCGAAGCAAGTTGCCGAGTCGTGGAAATGCATCAGTCATCTCCAAATGTTTGACTATGCAGCCGAGGATTTGTTTAAAAATATCCAGGTTTTCGAAGTCCAATTAATTTCAAGTCTTGCGAATTGCTTTACTACACATTCCTGAAAGGAGAAAAACTCCGTTAAGAACTTTTTATACATCGTATTCTCAAAAGGAGCTATCAGATGAAGATTCATTGGGGCATTTAGCCTACAAATTTCTAACAAATGAAACTATGCAAAATTTTTCTTAGCTCCAGCATTATGCATACCAGGAATTTCGATAATTCACATACAAGACAGATAATGAAAGAAAGATCTGCTGTTAGTTTTAATTAAGTCTTGATCTGTCAGCCATAACTTTTTCTAGTAAACACATGGCCAAGACACCATTATAGTGTTTCCTTCTTCACGAACGGTCTATGAAAAAAATCCATCCTAATAGCCACAAGGATTAGAATTATGTTTCGTAAACTTTCTAAAACATCATGGTGTGGTAGAATGTTCAATTCATGATAGATTTGAAATAACAAAACTTAATTCAATTTCTTCCCTAAAATTCTCTCCCCCATGTAATGCCTTCTATTCAATTAACTTTGAAGGGATTTCATAAACCTGAACCTAATGGTTTCAAATTATCCAGGATCTTGGGGCTAAATCCACACTAATTTTGATATAGGCTAATAGAAATAAGTCGGTTCTAAATTTGATATAGGCTAATAAAAATAAGTCTGTTCTCAAGTCTTTTAGCTGAAAACTGAAATCCATACCTGTCCCTCACGACGGACCAAGTACTAATGCAAAATACCGTAAGACTTTCCAAACTAGTTGATAAACACACGAGGTCTAACACTGGCCGCTGATCTTCTGTAGGTCATGTTACGTATTCCCAAAGTAATTAAGTTTTCATTCAGATATCAACTAATTCAATCAAATTTTGATTTGAGTCGTTCTCGTGTTTCAGAAAATTTTATCGAGTATCGAAATATTCAGCTGTTGACTTTCCACTGCTCTTCCATTTAGAAAGTTTAAGAGCCATTGATTGAAAATATTCTAATACTGCCTGTACCTTTTTTCAATGAAAATTAAACTGTACTAAGTAGGTTCCATTATACCCAGTACGCGAATTACCAAGCTTTATTACTGCATTTATTCAATCTTAAAGCGTTCAGCTAACTGATCTTCAGAAAAACTGTACTGCCTCAAATATCACCTATGAACTTGTTGCCAATTTCCAGTTAGGAGTAAATTTACATTCTATAGCCTACTTAGGCCATCAAAAATAGAAAATTTTAATTTCATCGGACTTTCAATACTTCATGTACCTTAAGACATCACTTGTTCTAGTTCAATGCTGGTCAGTGAACTGAAGGAAAAAATAATTAGCCATTGCCTTGGTATGGAGACTTTATTGAATTAATCTAATTTTGATTACTATGCAGTGTACTCATACTTTAAAAAAAGAAAAGTAAAATTTGCCGTGCAGTGGCTAAAACAAAAAACATATCAAAGGAGAGGCAATTTATTGATGTTTTGCATGGTGCAAGCAACAAATTTAATCTTCCTGTTGTTGGCAATTTTTTTTACAACATATACACAGCGTTTATTTTGGCTATCTGAAGCTTAATTTGTTGTTTTACTTTTTGAACAGTGATAGTTTCAAAACACCAAAAACAATATCCTACCACGAGAATCTGAACTTCACACGGGCCAAGGAAAAACCTGGAGCTGCAAGCTCTCGACGAGAATTCTTACATCATATCCATAGGTTTTAATGCCAAATAGCTGGTACAGATAGCATAAATTTACACCTATTTAGCAACGTAATGCATCGTAGTTTTGTATGGAGTAAACTATTCATGAATTGTAAGTAATTTTTAAATATTTTCCTTAAAGTATAGACATTTAGTTAACGATAACCCCTTTTCACCTAACATTTTCGTGTTGGTTCTCTCAAGATACTGCAGTAAATTACAACTATTTAAATTCAAAATCACATCAATAGTAGTACCATAACAGAAAAAAATCATTTTTCCATACCATTCAGTGAGAAATACCACTAAGTGCAAACGTTGTTGGTATTTGGTTTGTGCATCAGAAAAATATGGATACACTGCGTTTTATTAAGTAGGATCAGGCACTCCCGTGCTATTTTACATGTAATTTTACTATAAAAGTTTTTCTCATAGTTTCAAGGGGAACCAAAATTGCAATGGGCTTGATAAAAACCTCTCTTAGGGTACAGGAAGCAAAGCTCCCAAAACATATTCTGACAAAATATTCCGAGTGCAGCATTAGAATCTAAGCTGATATTCCTAAAACATACGAAAGATGTTCAGTGCCCAAGAATATTTTTTTTCTTTTAATTGTATATAAGCAGTGAAACCTTCAGTATTTCCAAATGCATAATGATCTTCAAGAACATTTTCACGGTTGTACCATTCAAGCCAGGAGTTACCTCACCAACCCATCTATGGTTTGTCAGTATCAATTTAGCTGGTTTCTGCCCCGTAGGAGGGTAGCGCCGCGCCGTCAGTGCACCTCATGCGGTGTAATGTAGGCATTACTTAAGGGTCTTTGCAGAGTCCCTTCGGCCCCTAGCTGCAACTGCCTTCATTCCTTTTGCTGCACCTCCGTACATATTCTCTTCCATCTTACTGTCTACCCTCCCCTAATGATTGATTCGTAGTGCAACTGCGAGGTTTTTCTCCTGTTACACCTTTCAAACTTTTACTGTCAGTTTCTGTTTCAGCGCTGAAGGCCTTAGTTGCCCCAGTGCTTGGCATGTATGCCTAAAATCAATCTAAATTAAAAAATCTAGCTGGTTTCTCATCGTCAAATATTCTGTCATCAGTAGTACCATCAAATTGATCATGCAACCTTCACGAACAAAACTTGAATGCAACAGAACTTATAACCTTATAAAATCGGCAAATGGCAACAATTCAACAAAGACTTCAAAATCAGGATGGACTTCGTCTGGTCTCTCCACACTGATGCACTGAAGATAACTTACTGCGTTCGTTCATTTTGAGAGAGCTCGAACAGCCTTCAGTGCTTACTTGGTAATAACTACCTGGAATGAAATAATGACAACTCAGTACTAGGTTTACGATCAAGTTGATATTTGTGAATTATACTTCCTTAAAACTAAAGATAAAAAATTAGGTTCAAAATTAAGCCAAATATCCCTTTGGGCAGGGATCTTTAAAGCCTGAATGGAGTCAGTCTAGAAATTGCACAAAATTCACCAACTCCCAGCATCTTCATTAGTGAAATACCAATTACCTATCTACCTACTGTCTGTGCTTGCAAGACTACTCCATATCTGCAAGAAAGCGAGGGTGGCATTAGTGTTGTATCCCAGATTCAAGTGGTCAAGAAAATTTATTACTCCAGTTTAATTGAATGGGGTCATGACGCAAGACCCTAAACTTTTAAATTTTCACCATTTACTTATGCCTGCCTCTTCAACACCCAAGGACTACAGTTTACATAAAAGGATTTCATTGTTTTGTTGAGCCAATGACTTTAGAGGCAAGGTACAACTGAGACCAAAACCATTCCCAGTAGCTTGACCTAATGATTTTTACTTCAACGTGCCCTCAAATAGCACTTGTCTAAGTTTTGAAACTAGTTTCATTTCAACAAGAATGGGGAGATTTTACATTTTACTCAGCTATTGACAATGACCACAATTTGAAATCAACTGGGATCCATGTAAAGGTCAATAAAAACTAAAGGTAGGATCAATTTCTGCACGTGTGATGTGGTAGCAAAGGAAGGATGAAAGTGTTTAATTATTAAAGTATATGATGCAACCTCACTGGTAGATTTATGGTCTAATGCTGCACAAACACTTTATAGGCCCCATTTTGATTAGATTCTGTAGTTTAGGTTCTACCCATGTAATGCCTTGTCGACATCACCCTATGTCTAAATGGAACTCTTTCACTGCAAATTTTTTTAAAACACGACTTCAAGTGATTACACTTTCAATTTCGATCAAAATTGTTTAACAGCGTTAGATTTTTTATTACTATGTTATACACAACTAACAGTTTGTCAAATAGTAAACAGCAGCATGTACTTTCTGCATCAGCGAACACATCCTAAAATTGCAAGGTTTGTCTTAGGGACTGAAATATGCTGTCAAAAATATACTTAGTTTCTAGGGAAAATTCACCTAATTGAGAGTATGAAATCTAATGTCAACTGAGAGTATGAAAATGTCAAAACCAAACTATACAAATGTTTATGATTAAAAGAATTTACAAGTTTCATACAAGGTAATAGTTTAGAACACAGTAATTGTTGGATGCAACCACGCATTATGGCTTACGAAATCTGAGACAAGATGCACCATATTCATGAGACGACCGAGTTCAAATGGAGTTTTTTTCATTCTCATAAGTCCCATACAATTGTCCAGCTTGCTGAAATACAACTATCCGACCCAAGTTACATAAGAAAATGGTGACAATCACTTGAGAGTACTTTGCTTCTGCAATCTACTTGCCATTTTACTAGGCTGGGTAAATTTTTACAATAGTTCCAACTCCATTATTCTAAAATGATTATGTATTTTCATGTGTGTTTTAATGGGTTCTGAATGGTTATGATAGTAATACATCAGGGAAATGAGTTGTTTTTGAGTTACTAGCCTATACACCCCTACTACATCCAACAAGGTTGGGAATCCTTTGGAATGCGGGGTTTTGGGTGGGGTAAATCACCGACACAAAATAGCATTTGAATTAATGAAAATGAGGTAAATCATAGCATACCTAGCAAGCCATAGTCAGGCAACGTAGGCTAGTGTATTGTAGTCTAACATCCTTTAACCTCAAGGGGGTAGTGGAACGGTGCTTCGCACTTTATCTGCATTTATAAAGATTCTTGGCAAACTCGTATATACTGGCAAGAAGTAATGTTGCACTGCTCGTGCTAGCCACAGGGGTTAAAGGAGGTAAATCATGTTACAATATTTTTTTAAAAAATTATAAATTTACCTTAATTGGATGGACACAAACGTTTTGATGGGTTATATCCAGAACAAAATGGTTGTGGCTCATCTATAGTGTCGCCGTCGTCGTCATCAGAAAATGATTCCCTAGGTGGTGATGGTGGCTTAGTGTCGTCATTCGATGGGCCGGAGTTCAATTCCGCGGCTTATGATGAAGGATTAGAGAATTTATTTCTGGTGATAGAAATTCATTTTCTCGCTATAATGTGGTTCGGATTCCACAATAAGCGAAGTAGGTCCCGTTGCTAAGTAACCAATTGGTTCTTAGCCACGTAAAATAAGTCTAATCCTTCGGGCCAGCCCTAGGAGAGCTGTTAATCAGCTCAGTGGTCTCGTAAAACTAAGGTATACTTAAGTGTCACTTAAAGGTGGATATAATTTAGCAGCTTCAAGTAAAAATTGGTGTAAAACTGAAGGTAATTCTAAGCCGGCTGTCCGCGGTGAGCTAGACTATGGCAATTGACGTTTTCCTGTGTTATTTTACTTGCTTTACAAGAATTTAAAGTAATATTTTGTCAGCCGGCTGTAACTAGCTGTCATTGACCTTTGAAGACTCTGTGACTTGAATTTTCTGTCTAGAGTAGGTCTAAGCCGGCATTCATGCGCAAGCCCCCCAACCCTCCATAGCTAATACGGCAAAATTGTAACCAGTAAACACCCCTAAAAATACCAACATAACGTACCCTAGAAGTGTTTACTGGTTACAATTTTGCTGTATAAGCTATGGAGGTGGGGGGGGGGCAGCTTGCCGCGGAATGCTGGCTTAGACCTACCCTGCGTTAGGTAATTCAAGTCGTGTAGTCTTCAAAGGTCAATTACAGTTTTGTTACAGCTGGCCGACAAAATTTTACTTTATATTCTTGTAAAGCAAGTAAAATAACATAGAAAAACGCCAATTGCCACAGTCTAGCTCACCGCGGACAGCCGGCTTAGAATTACCAAACTGAACTGTACTGCTGCAGGTGACACTCCGTGTTGTCTTAAAAAATCAATGCATCGCGTTTCATTTTCAAAGAAATCGTGAATTAAGCGAAAATAAAGTTACAAGACGAACACAGACTGGATATAAGCCTCACTCTATGACAGACTTGAACCAAATGACAAGCGAAAATGTCTGACACCTGTAAGATTTTCACCAGGTCACGTGATTCCTAGACATAACACGTAACTACCCACAATGCAATTTTAAGGGGGAAAAAATTCGCATCAGAACCACAATGCAGTTCTGAACAAAAACTCGCATCAGAGCACAAACTGTGTCTGTGTTAAAGTAAACAAAACTTTGAAATTTTTCAAAGATGGGGATTATATAAACATATCTCGGATATGCTGAATTTCCCCCAAAAAGTTTTCAGAGAGTCATTTTTTATGCAAAATTCATCTATAATACTATAATTATTATAGAATGAGTTTGAACTATTGTAAAATACCCTAGGTTGTTTTATGGCTACATATCCACTGTGGTTGTAATGCCCTGTTGTACCCTGGCCTCCCTGTAGTCACAATGTGCCCCTGTAACCACAATGCTCCCCTTTCACTTAGGCTGCCATGCAGCTGAAACACCCGGCTGCACCCACTGTAACCAGGCCACCCTGTGGCCACAACGCCTCGCTGTAGCCTGGCTGCAATGTCTCATAGTACGAAGGCCACCCTATGGTCACAGCATTCCACTATATCCAGGCCACTCCATGACCACAACGTCCCGTTGTACGAAGACTACAGTATACCTGGTACGTCCTGCTGTACCCTTGCTGCCTATGTATCACGGCCACATGATCCTCCTTATTGCTGCAGCAATTTCTTTTACCTAGACTATCTAATGCTGCAACTTCCTATTGTACCTAACCTGCCCTGTGGCACTAGTGACCTACCAAGGCTGTCCTAGGATATCATGAACATAAATGGAAGATTAAAGGACACCTCAGTACCCTCTGAGTTAAATTTTAGGCTCAATAGAGAATTAAAGAGGAAATGTTACTATTAGTCGTACTTATTGAAATCATCACTCCTACCCGAGTTAATTCACTCATACCGGAGTTAATTTTAGTAACAGCATTACGGAATTACTAATATAATTTAATATTTTAGGATATCAGTAGTATCGGAAAGACTATCCTATAGATTCCATTCAATATACAACTTCTCTACAGTAGTTATGCTACGTAAACTATAATTTTTCTGAAAATTATCACGAGATCTTCAAATCTCGAGAAATTAAAGGAGTCACTCCCCAGTAATAACATCCAAAGTTCAAGCACACGTTTCGGCACAGCTCACTCTCTAAACAACAAAAAACCACCACTGGAGAAAATTTCTACACGAACCTATTTGCGTATTTTATGAAAACCTATGGTTTACTTTTTGCAGAATCTTGGGCACTTAATGAGCCAGCACTGACCTACACTTTAAGGAAAATCCAAAATCCATGTCGGCGTAACAAAAAAAAAAAAAACATCCCTGACCCACAAGCACTAACGTTACGAGAAAAAAATTCCACAGGTCGACAAGGGTAACGGTGGCTAAGTTTCATTTGCTTTTGCATGCGGAAAAACCCCTAATAACTGAGGAAAAATGAATCCTTGCCAAATTAATATTTAGCAACCTCGTGAATATTTAAATTTTAATCTGTTTCGAAGTTTTAAACCAATTTTACCATGGCTGTTTTAGATCAAACCCGCCTTGTGCTGGCACGGGATCTTGCCCCTAGAGCAGCCCATAGCAATGTTTATTACCATACGGGTATTCCTGCAAATTTCCCGGAGAGAATGGAAATTATTAAACCGTTCTTTGGCTTGCACTGCGATCATTAGTTACATCGGCGACCGTAAAACTACATGGATCTAAGTATAAACATAGGTTAAACCTGAGCTCAGCTTTATAAAATTATTCACAATTGCACAGTGCCGTGTGATTCCTTCGATTCATCTATGCACAAATTATACAACACTCGTTTCCTGATACCGAATAAATTCACAATAAGAAAACTAATACCCAAAATTGGAAAACGAGCAGCCACAGCCGGACAATTAACGAAAGTTAAGTTGCTGGACTCACGATCTAAGTATACCTAGACCGTGGCTGGACTCACCTTAAGAGTTAAAGGTTTCGTATAGCAAACAGTAAATCTTGAATGCACATGAATCAAATAGTCAGTGCACACAAAGTCAATTAAAGTTCCTTCAGAAATATCTTCGGAAATTCAAATATTTGCTTAGGACGTCTTCTCTTCTTTGCTACCGTGTCCATCTTCCTTCTTGTGGAAAGTGAAAGAGAAAATGACTCCTGATTGGCTGAGAGAAAATCAAGGAGTCTCTAGAAGGCGTTAGGTCACAAGCAACACCGACATCTGTTGGTAAGGAAGGAAACTATTAAAGCACGAAAAAATAATGTAAAACATAACAGTAATGATAAACATGTCTTGATTTATTCGAAGTGTCAATATGTAAAAATAATTCATCATAATCAGTATTGTTTCATGTCTGAACTTTTTCCATATGTACAGATTTACAGAATTTTACGTCTAATTTGAATTTTGTGTTATTTTATTTCTTCTCTCTCTCTCTCTCTCTCTCTCTCTCTCTCTCTCTCTCTCTCTCTCTCTCTCTCTCTCTCTGTGGAAGGATGGTAACGGAAAATCACTGGCGACAACCTCAAATTGTCCTTCTCAGAAGCAGTGAACCAAGTTATCACTGAATATTATCTCCCACATTATTGCCATTGTCTTCCTTTCGAAGTGCGAAAAGAAGAGTTTTATTTATACGTAAATATATAACAGAGTCTCAGGTGGAACGTATTTCTTGTCGTTGTATTCTACAAAAATACACTACATGGTTGACTATCTACACTTTGTATTTCTGTTCGAGATAACTTTCATCTTTTACTCTTTCTGAAAGCTTATGATTTAATTTAGTATATTTTTCCCTTCAATGACATTACAGACATAATTACATGTAATGGCAAACAGTTATGACAGATTCTGTTATGGCAGCATCCGAATTTCTGCTTATGACGAGTTATTGTTTTTTCTTTATGCCAGAAAGCTTAAGATTAACCAAAGTACAGTATTTGCTTTCAGTTGAGCTAACCACATGCTTAAATGATATGCTACGGATAAAGCATGTCTCGATATCATAGTTGTAATGAGAAATTAATCCGTGAATGAGTATATCTGATTACAAATTTCCAATCTTCATAACTAACAATATTAATATTAAAAAATTACACAATTAAACATGAAATCTGTAATTTTACACAACTAACAGAGTTTAATATTCCATTTTAATACACAATTTTTCAAATACATTTTTCATTATTCCTAAAATCAGCAGCAATAGAATCTAAAAAGAGATGATGTGTGTGTATTCATGTATATGAATGTATATAAATTATAAATACATATATACACTCACATATAATATGTGTATTCATGTATATAAATGTATATATACATATACATACTACACACACACACACACCACACACACACACACAACACATATATATATATATATATATACGAGTATATATATATATATATATATATATATATATATATATATATATATATATATATATATATATTATGTGTGTGTGAATATTCACAATAAATATTCTTAAGGTCGAATATTGAAAATCATTGTGAACGCAGATCTAGTAATTTTGTGAACGTTTACCATTTCAAGTACCATTCTCTAAGTCGCTGCCTGCAACTTCACTTAAAATATCTCTCACTCTCACATACGGCATTGTTGGCTAGAGCGCTTAAAAACTAGTATACCTGAGAAACGCCGAAGAAGGTTCTGTTAGGTTTTCCTAATCTGTACATTTAGCGTAAACCAGCGAAAAATGGTGCATGTTGTTACCTATATTATTTGTACATATTAATTAAGCAAACATCTATGCAAGAATGAATATAATTATTATTATGTGATGAAAAAGTGCTCCTTAGATAACCTAAAAGTGCTGCACGACAGTGTGACGTCATATAAGAAGACCTGCCGACAAATTAAAAACTATTTTGTTGTCTGCCGTTCAAGCTCTTTGAAATTCTTTGAATTGTTTCTGACTTACATTTTTACACATTTAAAAAGTTACATACTTTAGTTTATGAAGAAAGGAATTTATATAACTACATAATTCAATCTTTTGAATGGTTTCTTTAAAAAGATCTGGTAATACATAAAACTGGTAGGAATGTCTCGGAGAGAGGAACCAGAATTTGCTACAGAAACAGGAAAATTTAGTTTTTAACAAGGTGCACTACTCAGCGGTGTCTGGTTAAAGAGTAATTTCTAATCATTTACTGGGAAATTACTCATCTTTAGCTTACTATGTTGTATGAAGGTATTAATCTTGCTTTGATTACTACTGTTGAGGTCATTACAAGGTCGGTTCCTCTGATTAGAAATTAGGGGCTAAATTTAAAGAAGCACATTCTGTTTATGTCTGTCATTATCAAACCGAATTCAGTCGGTTTAAATACGATACCATAATTCCTCTACCATGTCTCAAAATGGAGCAGTTGAAGGAGTGTGAATTTTTTGTTTAAAAAATAAGGATTTACGAGAAAAATTCCTTGAGGTTTCATCGAAGCACAGGACGCATCGACAGAACTACTGAACAATAATTATGAAATACTGTCCTTCGCAGAGAGAGAACGAGAGAGAGAGAGAGAGAGAGAGAGAGAGAGAGAGAGAGAGAGAGAGAGAGAGAGAGAGAGAGAGCAGCTAAAAACGTTCGTTTTTAAAGGCTGAAAACCATCAAGAATCGTTCTGAAATCATTTGAAGTAGAGGATGCGCGAGATGAGACGGAACAAGGGAATACAGACGAAGGAGATACCTCCACGAACTGTATTTACCTGACCCACCTGTAATTAGTTGGAGATACCCTTTGTATGTCAAGTATGGGGATGAACAAAGCGCTGACGAGTTTCTCAAGGCCAGACAGGACTTTTGGACAATTGAAAATACGACGAATAATAACTGTACCGCAAAAGTTAGGCGATATCGCGCAAAAATGCATATTCACGATTTGAATATTCTTGCCATCAAGACATTCAAGTGATGCTATATTAATTCTTCAGCCAGGTGCTTGCATGACAGTTCTGTATATTTTGTTTTCAAGAATCATGTATAAAAATCCATTTACACAGGTATAATTTTTATTATATTTCAATATGTCGGGTGCCCATCACGTCTTTTAATCAACACGAATATTAAAGCAGCTTTCTCCTTATATTATTGCTTGCTACATACTAAGGAATAAATTATGATTGAGACGAAAAAATAAATGTATGTCTCGTTTAGAAAATGAATATTTCCTAGATCTAATTTTACTTTAAATTCTCGGATGTTCACGAAATATTCACCTTGCAACTCCAGTCAAATCATAGCCCACTCTTCCGCACGTTTGTTTGCTAGAGCGTTTCAAACACAACTAAATATGAGAAATACTAATGGTCGTTCTTTTAAGATTTCCATTTCCGGAAAATATACAGTACACCAGCGTAAATTGGCAGTTTTATAAAAAAAATTCTTTATAAAAAATTATTATTGTAAAAAATTTTTACAAGACTGACTATAATGAATATTAAGAAAGGAAAAAATACGAATTGAACAACTTAAAGGAACTACATGTGTGACGTCATTTCGCAAGACCCCGACCACTGCTTACAAAAACTATTATGTTGTTTGTTGTTGCACCCCTTAAACACCTATGTAATGGTTTTAAAGTTACAAATTTATATATTTAGCACATATTATATACTTTGATTTATGAAGAAAGGCATTTACATAGATAAAAAAAAATCTTAGGAAGGATTTCCTTAAATACTTCTGGTAATGCTTGAAATGATGGGAATGTCTCAGAGAAAGGAACCAGAATTTGCCTCCGAAACAGGAAACTTTAGTTTTGAATAAGGTACGATCACTCACTAGTGATTGATTAAAGAGTAATGTGTAGTAAGTTAATGAGAGATAATTCATCTTTAATGTAAAATATTGTATATTGATATTACTCCAGCTTTGATTACTACCGTCTGAGTCATTACAAGGTTGGCTCCTCTGACTACGGAATAGGCGCTAAATTTAAATAACTGTGCCCGCGTTAGAAGCATATTCTTTTTCCATTTGCAATTTGTTTTGTCGTAAACATTAGACCAAATACAAGGCTTCGTACTGGGATGAAAGCAACACCACATAAATTACTTTCGCAAGCACATACTAAAAGACGTTACTCGTAATACAATAAACGTTACCTTCCTTATCTATTTCATCTGCATAGGGGAGATGGAGCTTTTGGATACCACTCCCCTCCCCCTATTAAAACAATAGCGGAAATAATCCTCTTAATATTATCCTCTTTGAAGACAACTGTTCGTTTACTGTAACTTCGAGCAAGGCTGTCATTAATTTATGCTAGAATAACAGCAGATAATATGTATTGCCTTCTTATATTGAAATTAGCTTTACTATGTACATTTATACTGAATGTTTCTAAAAATAAAACATTTCTTCAGATTATAAACCACAAGAACTTTTCTGTTAGAAAAGAATAGAATAGAATGTAGAATTTAGGCCAAAGGCCAAGCGCTGGGACCTATGAGGTCATTCAGCGTTGGAAGGGAAATTGAGAGTAAAAAGGTTTGAAAGGTATAAAAGGAGGAAAACCTCGCAGTTGCACTATGAAACGATTGTTAGGAGAGCATGGAAAGTAAGATGGAAGAAAGAATATGATTGGAGGTAGAGTAAAAGGAATGAAAGGGGTTGCAGCCAGGGGCCGAAGCGGCGCTGCAAAGAACCTTAAGTAATGTTGACAGTGCAACGCGTAAGATGCACTGACGGCACTAAACCCCCCACCCCCACGGTGCTTAATTGTTAGAATAAGTTCATTCTGTGACTGCAAGAGAAATTGTCCTCCGTAAACGAATAAATGCTATAACCTATACTAAATCTAAATGCTGATGACAATTATCTGTCATAATTCCTCTCCGACTTTGCAACCTGCAATAGTTCAAAGACTGATTTTCCCCTTCCTCTGTAATGACTGGCCTCTTCTTCGGGAACAGCTGTTGGAAAATAATGACTCCTTCCACGGAAAATTCCTTGAGAGACCATCGAAGCAGAGAATCCACTGACAAAAACAACTGTACTGTGACCGTGAGGTACTGTTTGTCGCAGAGTGAAACCTGGAGAGAGAGAGAGAGAGAGAGAGAGAGAGAGAGAGAGAGAGAGAGAGAGAGAGAGAGAGGATTGTTTTTAAAGACTGAAAACACAGTGAAGAATAATTCGGAAATATTTTTGAAATTGGGGGTCACAGGAGATCTGAAGGAACGAGGGACTACAGGCGAAACATCACTCCATGAATAAGATAAGTATACCTTAGTTTAACCAGACCACTGAGCTGATTAACAGCTCTCCTAGGGCTGGCCCGATGGATTAGATTTATTTTACGTGGCTAAAAACCAATTGGTTACCTAGCAACGGAACCTACAGCTTATTGTGGAATCCGAAGCACATTATAACGAGAAATGAATCTCTATCACCAGAAATAAATTCCTCTAATTCTTCATTGGCCGGTCAGAGAATCGAACGCGGGACCAGCAGAATGCTAGCTGAGAACGATACCCAACCGTCCAGTGAGGAACACTCCATGAGTAGCCTCTACCAACTCACTTGGAATTATTTGGAGATGCCCATTCTTTATGCTCCTTGTAAAATGTTTTCAAGTCACAAGTTAACTATTACACTCTGCACAAGCACTGTTTATGACACAACTGTTTTATCATTAAAACGTGACCATATGTTCCAATAAACGAAGTCAGCTAGAACGAATACTTTTGAAAACCTTTAAAATGTTACTGCATGCCTGATTTGGGCAGCCCACGACCTTTGATTTGGGTGTAAAAGTAGCCGGATTTTATGGTAGAGTTTATTATAAATGGAGTTACTGATTAGTTACTGTAATTCAAAATAGTTTGGTTGATAATCATAATACAATAAAATAAGGTTACAATGATGGTAATGGGGATATAAACATTTTATTTTGTCTTGCCTCAGTGAAAAAAAAGTTAATCGGTAATTGTCAGAATCGCAAGAAGCTGGCCCTTTATAATCTTAATTATATCGATGTAAAATTGAAAAGAACTCATATGCAGTTCACACACAACATAAAAAATTTTTTACTTTTTATCATTATCAGATACATTATAATCACAACAGAAAAGAAGGTAAGGAATTTGGGATGTCTATTTGGACAATCCAAGGAGAGACTGACCATTTTTGCTATAGTTTTGAAGTGTCTCTCTCTTGAAATATTATAGTGTCCCTTTCTTGAAACAGTCTTCAGGCAAACCAACAAAATCCTTTTCGTTGAGTAAACATTAGCTAAGAGGTCTGTGAAGATGACGTCACTCGTCAAGCCAAATTGTTTAGATGTAGAAATGTCTGACAGTCAAAATTAGCACTACTGAAATAGTCCTTTTATGTGGCTTTTATCCTTATCAGGTGAATATAGTTGCAGGAAACAATACGACCCTTCTTGTATATTTTTTTTTAGGTACAGTATATTATCATAAAAATACTTCAAATATCTACACGAGAAGGACCTTTCAGTGTCTTGCAGAACGTGATTATTCATTTATGTCATAAATATATTTGTTGGTCAGTCCTTCAACCCACAGTCTCAAAAGTTTCATAACTGCCAAACCAAATTTCTGTTCATTTGCAGTTTAACCGTAATTCATTCTTGTTATGAAAACTTGGAAAAAATTCAAAATAATAAAAACGACTAACAACTTTTGTATGCAAAGCTTACAAAAAAGTAACCGTTTGCTTAACTTCTGATTTTAACGTGCAGATGTATGTTGTCAATGCATTTAGTGGAAATTTAGACATAATAATTTACATTTTATGAACTTATTTTGAGAAACAATAACTATACGAACTTCTAAACGGACAGTCTTCAAAGGGAAGCATATTATGCAAAAAAAAAAGATAAGTAGACGATGCAGTGGCCTTTGGCTGAATCATAAAAAAACCCACAAATATTCATGGCATTGATAAAGTTTTATTTTTTTAAAACGCCAATATCTCCGAGGTACTTTGTCATGTCCATTCGCTAACCAAGAAAGCAGACAGATTTCTTAAGCGGAAACGAACCTAAAAAGAAAAATTGATTGATTTGTTTATTAAATCTGGTGTCATAACATCTAGGTTATTGACGCTGAAACAAATTTAAATATAAAAATTAAGTTTAAAATAAATTTCATATAAAAATATCTAAAAGTTATGTATATAAAAAAATCCATATAAAATATCAAAAGGTATGCATATAAATATTTGAATAAAAGAAATAGGTTTTAAAAATAAATTTCATATAAAAATATCTGATACGCATATAAATAAATTTCTTATATATTCTATATACAAGCTAAATTTTCTTCAGAACATAAAAGTATACAATTGCTGAGTGTTACAATCCTTTTCCAAGGATTGTAGCAAGATTAAAATGATCCAACTCATCTCGTCCCCAAGACAGGAACTTTTGTCTCAAATTCCTAAATTAGGGACATTCAACCAACAAATGTCCCACACTCAGGGTACAGCACAGTCTTCACAAATTGGAGGATTCTCACGGGACATCAGAACATGGCTGAGTCTTGCTTATGTCCAATCCTCAACCTGCATAACATTGTCTCCTGTCTCCTTGGCATGGGGATATGACCAAGGAGACACAGATGATGGTAATACTAAATTTTTCTATTTGTTAAAATATTCTCCACTGGGACTGCCAACGCTTTTTCATTGTTTGTCCTACTACAGGATGCCATCCCGTGGTTGTAGTGGCATCTTGTGGGTTCCGGAGGTTGACCAGTGATTTCGCTAGTTGGTCTGCTTTTTCAGTTCCCATCCACCCCAACATGGGAAGGCACCCAACAGAACTTAACTTCTTTCTCTTCTTTCAATAAAAACAACCATTCTAATACTTAAAATCAGGGGTTTAAAGGATTAAAAGATTCCAGTGCCTGAAGTACACTTTGAATCACTATATAATAAAATTGTTTCCATTATGAGAATTAAAATCTCCTTTAAAGCTTTTAAAATTGTGCATTTTATCTCAGTAAAATTGAGGCAACAGACGATAACCTTCCACTCCTCTCTCTATATCAGGAAGACTACACCAAAGCCGACGCCAGCATCAGACTTTGAGCCATCCGTGAAGATTGCGTGTAGGTGCCATATTCCATCGAATGTTCTAAAATATTGACCGCATGGCCTCACATGACAATTCTGACTTGGTGAAATTAAAATACTTTGCAGAATTCTACCTCTGGAAATTTCCAGGGGGCCATAACAGAATACTTTTACTGGTAGAATCTTTCACCTAGTATATTTGACTCTACTGAGAATCAAGTTTGATTCTAAAAGCAAACGGATGCGGTTTGTGATGATTTTCATAATAATGCAATGCCTTTTCCCTTCTCATACATATGCTGGTCAAAGACTTAGGTAGCCTGAATCTATACCAGTTCGAACCAGCAGACGCTTGTAATGAAGATCCAGTGGCACCTCACCAGCATCTACCAACATGCTCTCAATGGGGAGATGATTTAAATGCTCCTGTACACAACCGTACCCCTACCATGATGAATCGGGAGTTGAGCATTTTGAGCCATTGGCTTGCAGACAATGTAAACTTCGCATCCATACGTTAATTTTGAAAAGACCAGGGCTGCCACAATCAACATCTGAGTTCCCCTGTCTGCACCCCACACAGTATGAGACAGAACTTTTCAGCAAATTCATCGCTTTCAAGCATTTGGGTCTTATGTATACTCAGATTTGGGATCCAGGTCAGCTTACTATCGAAAATCAACCCAAGGAACCTCGTTTTCACCTACACATGGAATTCTTTGCTACTGAATAAATAGATCTGGATCAGGATGAAATCCTCTTATGCGACAAAGTGCATAGTTACCCGTTTTACTAGTAGAAAATTTAAACCATTAACCCAGCCCACTTCACTATATTGTCAATGCAGAGCTGAAGGCGACGTTCAGCCACTGCCATCCTTGAAGCTGCAAAGGAGATTGAAAGGTCGTCAACAAAAAATCAGGGTATATGTATATCTGAGGGAATTATTTTGAAACCCCATTGATTGCCAGGCAAACAATGTTACGCTTTAAAACACTTCCTTGTGGTACTTTCTTCTTGACTGAAATACTTCAGACATTGTTGTTCAACCAGGACCCGAAATAGCCTATTTTTAATAAAAACCTTAATGAAGAGGGGCAAATTGCCTCTCAGGTTACATTCATGAAGGATCCTCAAAATGCCATATCTCCATGTTGTATCATAAGCCTTCTCCAAATCAAAAGAAAACCGTGATGTGATGTTGCTTGTTGGCAAAGTTTCACATATTGAAGACTCCATTCAAGTAGAACATCAGTTGTGGAGTGCATGCTTCGGAAGCCACACTGTGCTGGGGACAGATATTTACCTCCCTGTACCACATCAAGCGTGGTTTACTGGTTTTTTCCATGATCTTGCACAAACATGATGATAGTGCAATTGACGATAATTTTCTACTTTAAATGAGTCTTTTCCAGGTTTCGCAAACGGCAAATAATTTTAACATTTCCCCAGATCTTAGGGAAGATATGCTCCCTGTAAATTCTATTAATAAGGCTCAATATGAATTGTTTGGTATTTTGAGGGTTTTGTTTAATCATTGAATACGTTACATTATCCAGTCCAGGAGCTGATTCATTACATTTATTTAGGCCGATAGAAATTCCTCATCGTAAACGGATCATTGTATTTCATGTCTCAAACGTATTAAAATCTATTTCAACTTGTTCCATCTGCATGCCTTGAGCCGAGTATGGTCGATCATCGTTTTTCTTTGCAACATTAGCAAAATGATTAGCAAACTCATTTGCAACTAACTGGGGTCTGCTACCTCACAACCATTATCTTGATAACTGGAGGTTGACAGGAGTAAACTTGCTCATATTTTTCTTAACTCTCTCCAAACTAGTGTTAGAGGAGTTGAATTTATTGAAGAAATAAAGATTGTCCAAGATTCTTTCGTGCTTTTTTGATTTCCAAACGAAATGAGCTCTGCTTTTCGAAATTCTACACGGTAATACTCACATTTTCGTCTACGGTATATTGTGTATGCAGACCTCATAGTTCTATGAGTTTCCTGGCATTTACGAGTCCACCAGGGAACCGGTCGGCGGATAAATACGCCTGATGTCCTGGGTATGGACTGAAGACCAGCCGAGAACAATATTGTACTTAAAAATTCAAGAGCATCATCTACGCTGGGAAAGTCATCAGCAGAGTCATCTATTGAGCTTTGCTCCTGGAATGTTGCCCAATCAGCTTTTTTGTATTCCATCTAGGTAGCCTGGAAGATGGAGGACTTGATGCTGAACTCACCACTATTGGGAAATGGTCACTGGTGAATCTATCATTTATAACTCTCCAATTAAAATCTATAAGGCAGTCATCACTACATATAGATAGATCAATTGCCGATAGCGTGCCTGTTTGAACGTGAAAATGTGTAGACTCCCCAGAGTTGAGGCTCCCACATTTTCACCTTCTATGATGGAACTTAGGCATCTTCCTCTTTTGGTTGGTGACAGTATCACCCCAAAGAGGGCTTCTGCAATTCATATCTCCCAAAATAATAAAGGGACGTGGTAACTGTTGGATAAGAGATTTAAATTCATTGATTGGGAAGACTTCATTTGGTGGTAGATAGAGAGAGCATACTGTATATTTTCTTTGTAGATGGATCTGTACACCTATTACTTGCAAAGCTGACTGGATATTAATAGGATTTTGTGGGGTATCATTTCGAACATACAAAACGACACCACCATGACTTCCATATTTAAATTATAGGTGGAGTAATAAGATGTATACTCTCGTGGGCTGGAGCACATGTTGTTACCAATCATGGTCTCCTGCAGAGCTATACAAACAGGAGACACTTCTAATATGAGCAGTCTCAATTCTTCCCACTTTGCTCTCAATCCCTGACAGTTCCACTGGAGAAAGTTAATGAATTTTATTTTCCTTTACAGGCTGTAATATTGAGCCTCTTTTTTTAAGCGCTTTCAGCTTGCTACCTTGCTCCTTTTTCTAGGAGGAGACCAACTGTTTGTAGCGGCCTTCCTTTTTAGGGGTTGTCGGTTTCAGGGACACCAGACAAAGCTGATGTCTCCTGAGGAGGGTGTGGAAGATCAGCAGTGCCAGCTACATCCGGCACTGCCTCCGATGAGTCGGGAGCACCAGCAATGACTGGCGCAGCCTCCAAAGAGGCGGGGGCGTCAGCAACCACTGGCGCAGCCTCCGAGGAGGCCGAAGCACCAACAATGACTGGCGCCGCCTCCAAAGAGGCAGAAGCGCCAGCAATGCCTGGAGCAGCCTCTGAAGAGGCGCAACCGCCGGCAATCACTGGCGCAGCCTCCAAGGAGGCAGGAACGCCAGAAACCACTGGCGCAGCCTCCAAAGAGGTAAAAGTGCCAGCAGTCACTGGCACAGCCTCCAAAGAGGCAGATGTGCCAGCCATCACTGGCACAGCCTCCGAAGAGGCAGAAGTGCCAGCCATCCCTGGCACAGCCTCCGAAGAGGCTCGGTTACGAGTCATCACTGGTGTTTTGTTTAGATTGGCCTTTGTACCATTTATATTCTTTCTCTGGTTGGCGGCTACACTGGCAAAGGATATTCCTGGTCTAACATATAAGTTTAATACTCTCTCTCTTGCCTCTCTAAATGTAAGTCGTTCAGTTACCCTTAATGATTGAATCTCCTTTTCCATGATGTATACATCACAATTTATTGAAGATGAAGGGTGATTCTCTCCACAATGTACACACCTGGCATGCTTGTTACATATGCCATGCTCTGGTTCGCTGCACTTGACACAAATGGCAGGTTTGCCTTGCAGTTTTTACCTGCATGACCCTAACATGTGTCCAAATTCCTGGCAATGAAAGCATCTCCTCGGCCTTGGGATGTATTGTTTGACCTTAAAGCGTAACCAGGCTGCCTTCACTATATTAGGCAATCGAGTGGAATTAAAAGTGATTATCAAGTTGGGAAGTGGGACTAGGGCTTCATTTACTTTTTTCTTAATTCTTTCTATTTTTATTACTCCTTGATCTTTCAATTCTTCCACTAACTTTTCCTCTGAATATGTCATGAGCTGTGGGGCAAATATCATACCCTTGGAGTGGTTCCAATAGGCATGTACGGCACATTCCACTTTGACTCCTCCAAGGCGAGACAATGATTTTAGATTTTCACTTTCTTTAGCTGAGGTAGATTCAACCGTCAGCTTTCCTTTACCTTCGGGACTAATCTTAGGCTCTCGGCCACAACACTTTAAAATATCCCTGTATACATTGAAAATGTCACAATTTGGTTCTTCCAGGCTAAAGGTCAAATATTTGTCATACAACTGTTCATATATTCCTGGTCCAATTTCACAATCACCATTTCCATTAGATTTCCCTTTGCTCCGTACTGGAGCATAAGGTTTCAGTGTTATTACACTGGAATGTTTATTTGGGTTTTCCGTACGCGTATTCCGAGACAAGGTTGCAGAGGTCTTTGTCTGTGCCAATTGGTTATCATCACAGGGTCCAGGGGTACTTATATCCTTATTTATACCGTCCATAAAGATAAAAGTATTGGAGAGAGAAAAAAAAAACCTGAAAATCTTAAAAAGATATCATCAGTCTTTCATGGAGTTCATTCCTCCACTAATGGCACAAGTGAGAACCAACTCCCAAATGTCCGCATCCCTACCCTACCCCAAAGGGGATGGCACAACATGATTAAAGTGGCTCAAGTGTAAGCCAACCCGCTTGATAGGACTGAGAGCATTTACTAGAATACAATCATCCCCACCCTAATCACATTATGGGCAAACCGGACAGAATGCCGAGAGTCCTATTCCCAGAACTAGACCCCTGGAATCCGTGGTCCAGTCCGTAGAATAGTTCCGCCTGAAAACTCAGGTCCGAACATTATTGGGCAGTTGATGGTCCTGCCACGGTTCTCACTATTTAGCTTCGGATATAAACCCAATCCCAGCTATGATACCTTTTCCTATTTACCAGGTCCAAGAAATTTGTACGAAAGTGAAAATATCCACGCCATTTAAATCGAAAGGTTTGTAGGTGATCCGTCAGGGCCCGGGCTCTTATTCTTCGTAAGAACGAAGAAGAAAAGCCAGGGCCCCTTACCCCCTCACCACGTGAAGGAACCTACACCTAAAAAGAAAACGTAGTGCCATCGAAATGAAATAACCTTTGATTGATTAATAATAAATAATTTTAAACTGTTCATTTTTCGTGGAAGTTTCTCCACATTTCATCGAGTTGTCAACGTTACCGACTTTTCGAGCAGCATCATCTCGCTCTTTCCTCCAGATTCAAAATGCATAATTAATCTCGTCTGCAAATCTGCTGTCAGCAACTTGAATTGATCTGACGCTTCAGCTATGTATATCACTTTTCCCCAACTTTACCGCATTTTTCACTTTAGCCTCCTTTGCGGAAATATGATTAACAATCTGCCAAATGATCCGTCGGCAAATTTCTATCATCAGTTCACATTAAAGATTTAGTTTAGGTTTTCACTCCATCAAGACCGTTGTAAGGTTCAAGAAAGGTCAGAAGTGAGACTGATTCTTCATGGTTGTTGTTTCAGATTTAGCTGGCCTTGTGCCAGCACGGGCTCTTGCTCCTAGAGCAGCGCGTAACTCTACGTTGATGAGTCTGTGAGATGGTTAGGTTACATGAAAACTTTATTATGATGCATGAAAGTGATTTTGGTGGGGGACTCTATTGTTCACGACAGGTACTCATAATGCGGAAAGCGGACGGAACGGTAGCGGGCGATCTGCCGTCCCCCCTGCGTCCGTACAGACATAAAATGACATACAGAGCATTACAGAACATGTACAAGGCAGATATATATATATATATATATATATATATATATATATATATATATATATATATATATATATATATATATATATATATACATACACACACACACACACACACACACACACACACATATATATATACAGTATATATATATATATATATATATATATATATATATATATATATATATATATATATATATATATATATATATATATATATATATATATATATATATATATATATATATATATCTGTAGGCCTTAGAATGATACATTTAATGAGATACATTAAGAATCTGAACCAATAACAAGTGACAAATACGACATGATTAATGTACAAAATATGTAGGGCGAAACAAGGAACGGAGAGGAGGTTTGACGCCCTTTTACACCGTCACATTTCTTGTCTACAAACTTAAATTCTACCCCGCTCCGCCTGTAAGACACGAATAGCAAACACTCATCGCAGCATGAAATTTATAATCATATTTGGCTAGCCATGACCATTTAGGAGTCACCTACAATCACAGGCAACGTTTGTTAAACGCGAGATATGGAAGCAAAAAGCAGAGATGTCCGACCATCGCCAGTACTCACCCATTACTCCTTAAGTTGCTGCATCAATTTCTTTATCTACTGTAGTTGGCAACTTCACAGCTGATCTCTCGATCAGTTATATCACAGAAGAAAGAATTAAATCAAAGCATCTAACAGCTATAAACTTATATAGCTGGTCATGCTATTCCTTAATCTTAATGAATACAAGTCACGAGAAATGTCCTATGCATACTTGACGTTGGTTACTTAAGTACGGTCAAAGCAGGTCCTACTCACAGTAGAGTCATGGTATTCTGTGCTCAGTCAATACATCAGTCACAGTTTCAAGAGCTCTACGGAGTTGTAGTAGTAGTATAGTTATAGTATTAGTAGGAATAGCAGTGTTTTGGTTGACTATAATAGTAGTGGTCGAGGAAACTGATGTCTTTCTGAAAATTTTGAGATGACATGATGCCTTCGAACGAAGTCGCAGTGATGCTCAATGTATTCACATATAATTTTATATTGATGTGCTCATTTGCTGTAAGCGTTGAATGCAAACTCAAAGTCGTTGATATACAGGATTTTCTTTTGATTGCTAATGTTATACTTCAACAGTACCCTTCGGTAACATAACATATTTCATAACAAGTTACGTCAAGTATGCATAGGGCTAGTAACCTGCTAGTAGCTATGCATTTACTTTCAAAAACCTTTGCATGAGCCATTGATGTTGTAGTTATTATCACAATGATTTATTTCAAGTATTTCTGATAAGATGCATTTAGATGTAAACATTAGACATGGAGATATTTTTATTGATAATAATAAAGAAAATATAATGCTGGAACATCCGAAGGTAAGATAGGTGCGGATGAAACAATATTTACATTAAACATCTGTGACTTCTTGACATCTAACGGTTGGATTTGGTGGCGGCATCTCGCCGCCGTTTATTAATGAGAATCTTTTTTTATATGTGTTAATAGTGTGAAAGTGGCAGATATATAACCGAACAACAGTGCAATTGATGGAATGAAAGCCCAACGTTGCTTACGGTTGAGTAATGGCATTAGGCATAGGCTTTGGTTAGCCTCCCCTGCAGTTGAAATGTCCCACCTAAGCCTGTTTTAAGATCCCATGGAAACTGTTCATGTTATAGCACAATCACCTTTTGCCCATTAGCGTTTTATGGATCTACGACTTATCATATGTAAGTTGCTGTATACGGTGTTTGCAATGATGCTAAATAGTAAACTCAGCCGTAAGTCTAGGCCTAGTTGCTGGTGTTAAATAGCATGGGCCTAGGCTAAGTTGTAGTTAAAGCTCCTCAGCTTGAACATTGCAAAGTAATTGCAATTTATATTTCATTCTCATGTAAATGTGACTGGGTCGAGCCCAAACTGAAAAGTCTAGGCTAATATGGGCTAACATACTTGCTTAAGGTAACCTTTGATGTTGTGTAGGCATAGGCCTAAAGGAAATTTTAAAAATTCCTTACATACGGTTTTGAAAGTTGCCCTGTGTTGATCTTGGTAATTCTAAGCCGGCTGTCTGCGGTGAGCAGATTATGCACTGACGTTTATGTTGAAAGTATTTGCTTTTACACTTAGTGAATATTTGTCGGCCAGCAACAAAATTGGTTGACCTTTGAAGACTACATTGTTGACAAGGTAGATCTAAGTCAGATTTATAGGTGAAGCTTCTTCACCCCCCTCCATACCTAATACGCAAATTGTAACCAGTGAACACCCTAAAAAATACCAACCTAACATGCCTAAAAGGGGTGGTTACTGGTTACACTTTACGTATTAACTATGGAGTGGTGGGCCTTTCACCGTGAATACCAGCTTAGACCCACCACGTTAGGGGTAATTCAAGTCGTGTAGTCTTTAAAGGTCAGTTACAGCTGATTACAACCAATAATAAAATAATATTACTTTAAACTTTGTAAAGCAAGTAAAGTAGTATAGAAAAACTGCCAATTGCCATAGTCTAGTTCACCAAGTGGACAAATGGCTTAGAATCACCTTGATCTTCTTGTGTCACATTTCATAGAGGCAATAAGTGATTCTAGGGGCATCTGTGACAAAAACCATCTTCTCACTCATTTCATGTACATAGCCTACAGCTTGGAAAAACTAAAGTCAGATTGGCTTTTTTGTGTTTCAAGAATAATGTTCAAAGCATGGAATGCATAGTAAAGACTATGGTTTGCCCGTGTACACTACTACCAGCTGCCACATGGAATATTTAATGCCATTGGTAAAATTGCTTGAACACTGGAGACTTTTGAAATGGTTTTAATGTGCTGTTTTAATTGTTTTTTTCTGTTGGGAATGGATGTGTGGATTTAAGACTCCAAATGTGGGGTAGCCCAGGCCAAATTTTATTTAAAATAACCTCATTTATGGATTAGGAGTAATACAGAAATGAGCAACATTGGCCTACAGGGCTGTATTTAAAACTAACCTTCTGTAGGCCAAGTCTAACCTAACTTGAGGTACTGTGTCTGTAACCTGTCACAAGGGCTAGACAAGTTTGACAGTGCCTTGCACGTAACGTAACACAAAGCACTTTCATGCTGGAGTGACTTGCCTAATCTGTAACAGGGGGTCACTTGCAGGCATATTACAGGCTGTCATATCCATAACCTGTCAAAGTGGGTGTTCCAAATATCACATGGCACTGTGTCCGTAGAGCATCAAGGGCAGATCGACTTAGTCCTAATGTAGGTCTGAGTATGGTAAAACTTCCGACTACTACCACTCCCTGCCATATGTGCAAAATGGGTGCTGTGTTTAGTACCAGCCCCATGAGAATGAATATAAAAACTTAAACATACAGTACAAAGGACATACTATAAACAAAAGGCAATAATATTCCGGTTGCCAACAGGTAGTAGTGTGCACTTTTACCCTGATAGAGTGAAATGAATATCATAGCTTTGTCACTGTGAAAGCAGGGCAGGCCATAGTCTTTCCTAAGCATTCCAGGCTGTGAACATTATTCTTGAAACACGAAAAAGCCAATCTGACTTGGGTTTTTCCAATCTGTATGTACATGAAACGAGTGAGAAGATTGTTTTTGTCACAGATGCTTTAGAATCACTTATTGGCTCTAGGAAATGTGATTATGAAGATCAATACAGGGCAACATTCAAAACCGTATGCAAACAATTTTTAAAATTTTTCTGTCTGACTTGTAGCTTGGAAAAGGTGTTGAAGTTAGCAAGATATAGATAAACTTTAATACCAGAATTATGTTAGAAATTATGGGCTGGTTGTAACATAATACCAGGATAATTTGCATAGGTTTTGGTAATTCTAAGCCGTAGTTCTGTGGTGAGCTAGACTATGGTAATTGACGTTTTTTCTATAAAGATTTTTGTTTTTTTACAGAATTAAAGTAATATTTCGTTGGTACTTGTAACTAAGCTGTATTGACCTTTGAAGACTACACGATGCGGGATAGATCTAAGCGGCATTCCCGGTGAAAGCCCCATTCCCTCCATAGTTAATACGGCAAAAATTGTAACTTAGTAGACACCCTAGGTATGTTAGGTTGGTATTTTTCGGGGTGTTTACTGGTTACAATATTGCCAGTATTAGCTATGGAGGGGGTGGGCTTGGCCGCGGAATGCTGACTTAGATCTACCCTATCGTGTAGTCTTCAAAGGTCAATTGCAGTTTAGTAACAGCTGGCCTACAAAATATTACTTTAAACTCTTGTAAAGCAAGTAAAATAACATAGAAAAACGTCAATTGCCATAGTCTAGCCCACCATGGAACTACGGCTTAGAATTACCTAGGTTTATCTTTAAGGCCAGATAATAGTATCCTAAGCAAGGGTTTTGGTTTTGATGAGTAAGAGGATATAAGAAGTTTTACATTGCCCAAAAAATACTGGAAAAGACAGTTTATGGTTGTAATCTTAGCTAAGGAACTGATTATGGAAACCCTGGCTTAGACCTATCTTGGTAAAGGTATAAAAAATTTTCATTTTATCAAGAACATGAAGTATATATTTTTCTGATGGCTGAAATTGTGGTTTGTGTATTTTTATCCTCATTACTGAGGCAAACCAGTTGCTTTTGCATTTTTGCTATCAGTGCCCATGTAACAGTATAGGTAAACATTGGTGAAATACAGCCAAAATATCACAGAGGCAGTGGGAAAAAAACAGATAATTATTGTGATGAAAAGTGATGTGAAAAGAAATTCACTCCCTTTATAAAATGGGTGCAGTGGTACTTGACTTAGCTGAATTCACCTCATGTTATTAGGTGAGCAAAGCAGAAAGCCACAAAAACCATGTCTTATGCCCATGATTCATGTAAACATGATGCAAGGATATCTAGAGCAACCCTGCTGACATCATGTAGATCATATTGAGATGAAAAAAATATCTGAATCTAAAACATTTAAAACTAAACATCTCCACTTATCATCAGATCATATATATATGTACATATATATATATATATATATATATATATATATATATATATATTTTATATATATATATATATATATATATATATATATTTAATATATATATATATATATATATATATATATATATATACATATATATATATTATATACATATATATATATATATATATATATATATATATATATATATATATATATATATATTTTTTATATATATATATATATATATATATATATATATATATATATATATATATATATATATATATATATATATATATTTAATATATATATATATATATATATATATTTTTTATATATATATATATATATATATATATATATATATATATATATATATATATATATATATACATTATATATTTTATTATATATATATTATATATATATATATATATATATATAATATATATATATATATATATATATATATATATCATAAGAAAAATAGCAGTAAAAGTCATTGTTTGTTCACTTAACAAGAAATTAATACACTATCATCCAGTTAATCATGAATCTTGTAAAAAAAAGAGGATATATATCCCTTGCAAGGGATGCAAATATGGACAAAAATGTGTACGCTGATATTAGTACAGTATACCTTTTGTTCTTTCCAGGTTTGCGAAAAGTATTGCTTGGGTGGTAAAATTATAGTTACACAGGTGTATTTGTTTAAGGTTAATTTTTTTTTTAATAGATTTGGTATCTTTTATTGGGGCTTAATACATGCTTACTGTACTGTACTTAACCTAACGTACAGTGCAATATTACCATGGTTATTTATATAATCCATGACAGTCTTAGCTTCAGTGTTCCTCTTTTTTTTTTTTTTCTTGTTGATCATTTTGTTCATGAGACTTATCTGACAGATATATATATAGCTGTATTCTCCGAAGGACCGACAGAAATTCAAAAACTTACGGCACACGCAGTGGGGCCAGGTGGTTAGTACCCATTCCACCGCCGCTGGGAGGCGGGGTATCAGGAACCATTCCCATTTTCTATTCAGATTTTCTCTGTCGCCGGTATTGTCAACACCCGTTGTCAATACCTCCGTCGTTGGATTTCGAAAACTTTCCACTGGAGTATTCTGATTGTCTTTTTGGTTTTGACTTTGATTTGTGGATAGGCATACGCTTGTGGACTGTTTTGATTTTGGCTTTGACTTTTCTTTTTTTCAAGATGTCTGGTTCTAGTTCTGCTAGTTTCAGGGTGTGTGTTGTGAAGGAGTGTAAGGTGAGGCTACCAAAAAGCTTTGGTAGACCCTCACACAGTATGTATGAGATGTAGAGGGCATGTCTGTTTGTTTGATGATCGCTGCAAGGAGTGTGAGTCTTTGCCTGATTCCGATTGGAAGGTTTATGACTCTTGGTGTGCCAAGTTAGAGCGTGACCGTATCAGGAGGTCTTCCTCCAGGAGTGTGTCTGCTGATGGAGTCAGGTAGTAATTTGTCTCCTGTTAACCCGTCTGTTGCTTCACCTATCCTGTAGTGTTGCCTTCTGACCCTGTGATTGCATCTGGGAAGGTAATGCCCTTACAGGAGATTTTGGAACCCATTCGTGCTTTGGAGTCTAAGGTGCTGGGGTTTGAAAGTGTTGTGAAGTGCAGTGATCCCCTGAGTGTTGTGGAGGGGGCGTCAGATCGCCCTATAATGCCTCTAGGCCTGACACTCTGCCGGACTCCCAGGACTCAGGGAGTGGGCATGTCGGCCGCAAGAGGGTTACGGGGACTCCCCACCGATCTGGCGTCCCTTCGGCAGGCCCCTGTTGTCGTTTCCCAGGCTGCCCAGGATCGTGCTCGCGCACGCCCCCTGATTGCTTCGTCCTCTGAGGCGCCCTCTCCACGCAAGGGTCGTGTTCTCGGTTGACTCTCGCTTGGAAGAGAAGTTTACCGCAGAGGAGGACGCTTCTCCTCCTCTTCTCTCGAGCACTCGTTTCTTCTCCTGAGTGGTTTCACGAGTTGCCGCAGAAGAGGACCAGGACTTCTTCCGAGGAGGACGCGTTTTGAGCGTCCCAGTCGCCCCAAGAAGAGAGCTGTCGTCGCCTGGTAGAAGGAAGAGGACGTCCCCTTCCCCTCTTCTTCTCACAAGAGCAGCCCTTCTCCTGAGAGGGGAGTCTTCTCAACTTCGAAGCGTCTTCTCCAGGACATGCAGCGGCAGTTGGCTTCTCTCCTGCTGCAAAGGAGTCTGAATCTGTAGGCGCCCGTGGGATTTGAAGCTGCCCGTTAAGAGGTCTAAGAGGTCTCCCTCTCCTGCTCTTCGTTCGTCTCTCTCTCCGGCGAGTTCTCCTGGTCGCTCCTCATCGTTCGTTGATCGTCGGGTTTCTTTGCCTGCCCTTTGACGCGCTCCTCAGGCTGCTGATCCTAATGTTTATGCTTGTCAGAACGCCCCTCTTGCAGCTCGACAAGACGCTCGGCGGGAAACGCAGCAGGACGTTCGGCATGACGCTCGTCTGGCTTCTCATCACGCTCGTCAGGACGCTCTTCAGGACGCTCGGCAAGATGCTTCTCACCACTCTCGTCAGGACGCTCTTCAGGAAGCTCGTCATAGGCAGGACGCTTCTATGCGGGACGCTCCAGAGCTTTCTGCACTTTCCCGCAAGAAGGAGTCTCTTTATGGATCGGGCTCAAGGTCTTAGTCTTCCCTCAAGTTCGGAAGACTCTCTGTCGCTCCCGTCGAAGAGGGGAGAGTTGTCTCCTGAGTCGGAGTCTGCAGAGCAGGAACAGCCCCCTTTGTCGCCTTCAGCGGACTATCAGGTTTAGCCAGCATGCTGAGAGATTTATTTCCCTGATAAATTTCAGCCTTCTGCTCCTCTCTCTCCCTTCTTAGTTAGCTTCATCGGAGGTGAGGAAAGCGCCCGGTTTCCTTCAGATGAAGACATCGCTCGCTACCAAGAAAGCTTTTAAGAAAGTTAATTCGTGGATGGAGGATCGGAAAACTCAGGGCAAGTCTTCCTTTGCCCTACCTCCGTCTAGATTGTGCGGGAAGGCGGGGATATGGTACGAGACTGGAGAGGAAATTGGTTCCAGAGTTCCTTCTTCCCAAGGGGACTTCGCGAGTCTGGTCGATGCTCCAAGGAGGGCCCTCCTTTCTTCAGCGAAGGTGACCTGGACGCTTTCGGAGGCTGGACCATCATCTTAAAGGGCTTTTTTAGGACTAGGTCTTCAACTTTTTTAGATTGGTGCTTGGGGGCCTTGACTTGAGGACTCGGAGTCCAGACTCTATCTCTCTGGGGGAGCTGTCCAGTGTGCTGTCGTGCATGGACAAGGCCGTCAGAGATGGCGCGGATGAACTGGCTGCTCACTTTGGAACGACTCTCTTGAAGAAGAGGGCCTTATACTGCAATTTTGCAGCTAAGTCAGTTTCTCCTCTGCAGTGGGCGGAATTGCTTTTCGCCCCTCTTTCTAGCCATCTCTTCCCCCAGCCGTTAGTCAAGGATCTCGCCTCCAGCCTTAAGGAGAAGGCTACACAAGACCTTCTCGCACAGTCTTCCAGGCGTCCTAATGTCCCGTCTACCTCTTCTCAGGGACTAGCCTCCAAGAGGCAGAAGCCCTTTCGAGGTAGAGCTTCCCCTCCTCAAAATCCTTTCTCGAGGAAGAGGCCTCTCAGAGGCGGAGCCCTTCTAACCCAAGGGCAAGAAATGACACCGGACCTCCAGACACAGTAGGAGCCAGGCTTCTTTTGTTTTTGGAAGCCTGGAAAGTAGAGGGCAGACTCCTGGTCCTCAGTGTCATCGGAAATGGTTACAGGATCCTGTTCTCGAATTTCCCTGTCCTCAACACCCAGGGATCTGTCGCCCTCTTACCGCCCAGAGAAGCAACAGATCTCTTTTCGATCTGCTCGAACGATGCTCGAGAAGAGAGCCATAGAGCAAGTCCTGGTTTAGATTCTCCAGGATTCTAAGCAATCGTCTCTTCTTGGTTCCAAAACAGTCAGGGATGGAGACCAGTCCTGACGTCAGCAGACTGAACCATTTTGTTGTCAAGGAGAAGTTCAAGATGGAGACGCCTCAGTCCGCTTTTTAAGTGTGTTAAGACCAGGCGATTGGATGGTCTCGCTGGATCTCCAGGACGCATATTTTCACGTCCTCATTCATCCTCGGTCAAGGAAGTATTTGAGGTTTGTCCTGGGGGACGAGTGTACCAGTTCAGGGCTCTGTGTTTCGGGACTGAGTGCGGGTCCTATGGTCTTCACAGTTTCTGATGAGGAACGTAGCCCGGTGGCTTCACCTAGCGGGCATAAGGATCTCGCTCTTATTTAGACGACTGGCTCATTCGAGCTTCGTCGGAGGAAAGGTGTCTGGAGGACTTGCACTCAACGTTTGAGCTGGCCGGGGTCCTGGGACTTCTAGTGAACTTCGAAAAGTCACATCTGATCCCTTCTCAGTCCATTGTCTATCTGGGGATTCAGATGGATTCAGTGGCTTTTCGAGCCTTTCCATCCAAGAACGTCAGCAGCACTGCTTCGACAAAGTTTCGGTCTTCCTGGGAAAGAAACATGCCCGTGAGGGAATGGATGAGTCTGCTGGGGACCATTTCATTGCTGGAGAAGTTTGTTTCCCTGGGAGGTTGTATCTCAGACCCTCCAGTTTTTCCTTGCGGGACAACTGGACGAACAAGGAGGATCTAGAGGAGACTCTCAAGATCTCTCTCTCTGCCAAGGACCATCTAAGGTGGTGGCTCGATCCAGCAAAATTGGCAGAAGGGGTTTCACCCTCTCTTCAGAACCCGACCTGAGTGTTGTTTTCCGACGCCCACGTCGGGATGGGGGAGCAACACTAGGGGAGGAAGTGTCAGGCACCTGGAAAGGGGAACAGGTGTCCTGGCACATCAATCTAAAAGAATTGGGAGCGATTCGCTTAGCTCTCCAGTTCTTCGAAGATCAGGTTGTAGGCCGGGTGGTTCAGATCAACTCGGACAACACCACAGCCCTGGCGTACCTCAAGAAGCAAGGAGGTACTCATTCTCGGTCCCTGTTCTTCATTGCAAAGGAGATCCTGTTGTGGGCTCATTCTCGACAAGTTACGCTTCTCACGAGGTTCGTGGTAGGGGTCGAGAACGTTCGCGCGGACCTTCTCAGTCGGCAGCGTCAACTTCTTCCGACAGAGTGGACCCTGCACCCAGAGGTATGTCAGGAGCTTTGGAAGCTTTGGGGGCGTCCCCTGGTGGACCTTTTTGCAACGTCAAGGCGACAAGGCTGCCTCTGTACTGCTCTCCCGTGCTCGACCCAGGGCAGTAGCAGTGGATGCCCTCCTATGGGACTGAAGGGTCTGGACCTGTATGCCCCTTTTCCCCCATTCAAGATCCTGGGGAAGTCATCAGAAGTTTGCCGCCGGAAGGGTCGAGGATGACATTAATCGCCCCTTTGGCCTTCAGCGGAGTGGTTCAGAGGTCATGACATTCCCTAGTGGACTTCCCAAGGACGCTTCCGGAGAGTAGATCTTCTCTCAGACAACCCCACTGAGAGGTACCACAAAAACCTTCCTGATCTGAGTCTGACTGCATTCAGACTATCGAGTTGGTCAGAGCGAGGGGTTTTCAAGACCAGTGGCTAAGGCTATCGCCAACGCCAGAGAGCCTCCCTCCAATGCGATGTGTACCAATCGAAGTGGGCCATCTTCAGGAAGTGGTGTAAGTTTAAGGGAATTTCCTCTACCACAACCTCTGTGTCCCAGATAGCTGACTTTCTTTTTATCTAAGGAAGGAATTAAAGCTGGCAGCACTTACCATCAAAGGTTATAGAAGCATGCTGTCAGCGGTTTTAGGCATAGAGGCCTCGACCTATCGGACAACAAAGACCTTCACGATCTTCTAAGGTCTTTGAAACTTCTAAGGTAGCTCACCCAAAGTTGCCTTCATGGAATTTAGATGTTGTCCTGAAATTCCTTATGTCCAGACGATTTGACCTCTACATTCTGCATCCTTCAGGGACGATCCAGAAAGACTATTTTCCTAACTGCTCTGGCGACGAAAGAGAGTTAGTGAACTTGTGCTATCAGCAAGAATATAGCCTAGAGGCCATGATGCGGTATGTTCTTCTGAGCCCTATGTTTCTTGAAAAGAATGAAAACCTTGTCTTCCTTGGCCCAGGTCCTTCGAGATTAAGGGTTTGACGGAGATCCTTGGACAAGAACCAGAAAGAACCCCAGCCCTGTCAGGCTCTGAAATTTTACTACAGAAGACTCAAGAATGTCGAGGTCCTCTAACAATCTGTGGTGCTCAGTTACAGAGGCCGGATTTACCTCTTTCTATAAATGCTCTGGCGTTCTTTTGAAGAAGCACCATTATAGATGCACATTCCAGTGTTCAAGACAAGGATTTGAGCCTTTTGAAAGTCAAGGCTCACGAAGTGAGAGCCATTGCTACCTCAGTGGCTTTCCTGAAAACTTGTCTCTCAATGACATTCTGGGTGCCACTTTTTGGCGAAGCAATTCTGTGTTTGCTTCACACTACCTTACTGAAGTGAAGACTTCCCACGAATTGCTGCAGCGCTAGGGTCCACGTTTTCTGCAACACGATCTTGGGGGCAGAAAGCGACACTCATCCTATCCTATAGTAAATGGTTAGGTGTGTTTTTTTTTTTTTGGTTTTGGTGTTTTTATGGTTGTTGGTCGCCACCAGGGTGGTCGTCCCAGTCCTAGCTTCGTTGACTTCCGCGACGTAGCTAGGCTTGTCAGGTGGTTGTTTCTGTCGCTTGCCCTCATAGTGCGTTCATATGGTCTGGTCACATTGTGGTCTCGCCCCATTGACTGATCATCTAGGAATTCACCAGCTTTATAGGTCGCTACCCTCGTGAGACTCTAGTACAGCCAGAAGCCGACTTGGGTGACAGTAATCACATAAATCAGCGATGCTAACAGGTAAGGAACCAAGGCGTCAATCGCCTACATGTTTGTTTCTAAATCCTATTCTGTCTCTTCCCACCTCAATGGTGGGATTCAGCTATATATATATCTGTCAGTAGTTCATGAACAAAATGATATTTTATAATAAAATAAAATGGTTCATACTTACCTGGCAGATATATATAATCATATACCACCCTCCTCCCCTCAGGAGACAGTAGCTATAGAAAATCTGAATAGAAAATGGAATGGTTCCTGATACCCGCCTCCCAGCGGCGGGAATGGGTACTAACCACTGGCCCCTGCGTGTAGCCGTGAATTTTGAATTTCTGTCGGTCCCTTCAGAATATAGCTACATATATATCTGCCAAGTAGAAGTATGAACAAACTTTATTTTATTATAAAAATATCATTTTGAGTTTAACAGCCTCTGCACATCTCATAATCTTTTAAAGTTCAATAGTGGCTGCATACAGTACAGGTTAGGCTAAAGTAGTTCTGCTGTTCCATATGCAGGGTACTGTACATTATTATATCAAGGTTTAAAATTTATAAATGTGTGGAAAATTGGTTCATCATAAAAATTGTCTGAATTTTACCTTTCCAATTTGAATATGAAAACTATTATTTGAAGTGGTGTCATCATCATTGTTAACTTTATCATCATAAACTTTTCCTTCACGGGGGTTAGACATGAAGTGAATTCCCTCGGCTTTCATTCTTGGGTACAGTACTTTGTTCCTGCATTCTTGTGGTCTAGGCTTTCATTTTTGCCTGTAGTCTATGGCTTTCTGGACATTCCCACTGCTCGTTGTCTTGCCACTTCTATACCTACAACTTTTCATAGCATTTCTATTCCATTCCTATCACATGTCTAAACCATCTCAGGCTTTGACAATGGACACCACAGATCTCTTAAACTTTCTCATTTGTAATATATTCTTTACACAGCATTTCAGCAATGAATTGTAGCATACTGTAACACATTTCTTCAGAATGTCAATACATCTCATCTATACATAGTAGTAATGTACAAAAGTATCCATGCATCATAAATCTTCTTCTATGTTTTGCATATGGTACTTTACCATAGTTTAGCAATGTCTTTCCACTTCATCCAGGCCATAGCTTTTCTTCGTAATACCACTTAGTAGGCTACCTGTTTCACAGTCCAGTTTGTCCCTAAAGGTAACAGACATGTGTTAACCCTTTTAAACCCTTCCATTGCACCTTGCACCATGACATAGTGGTACTCCTTCCCCCTCCTCACCATTTGCTACCTTTATAAATTTTGGGCATGGAAGATTTGTGGGTTTATCTGCACTGTACAGTCCAGGTCATCTCTTGTTACAATCTCTGTTCGCCCCCACTTGGCTACTTTTGTAACTACTTTTTTTGTTGCTGCTTTTCTCCATCGCTTCCTCCATTGCTTTGGTGTATTGCAAAGAACTCAGAGGTAATTGTTAATGAACACCAGCATACAGTATATCACAAATTCTTAGATACTTGCAGCTGTCTTCACTCTAGATGGTGTGTTATGGTATAGTGCTCTTATTTATTTGTTTGGTAGGTGTATGGTTGGTTCATGGTTTCCCCTTTTTTTTCTTTTCTAAAATTTCAGTTTAGCTGTACATTGTACTGTATACTTGTTAATGTACTGAGAACTTTGCTTTACATGGATAGTACTATCCATGTACTGTACTCCTGCATACGTTGCTACAGTTAACTATAATGCTAATAGTTTACAGTTATGTATTACTATTTAGTACAGTAGGAAATAATCCTTGACGTAGATGCATTTAGAGAGTAATTATATTACTTTGATGAGATTATCCAGCCATTGTTTTTGGTTTTAGCTGGCACATGGACATACGTAATAGTGAATTGTGGTGGCACAACTTCCACAATGGATACTTATCACCATTTGGCATTTATTTCAAAATCCGTTGGATATACAGTAACAGTGATGGTAAATGATGGCAGCATTCATGAAGAGATTTAGCTTTCACAGGTCATCATAGGATATACAAGTGAGGTCAATTACATACTTGGTTGCAGTATTGAAAAGCAGGAGTTTAGTGGGCAAATTGATATCTCTTTTAAGATCATGTTAACACAGAGGTGTAGCTAAGAGCTGCCATACTGATTCTTAAGTCATAGGGGGATGCCATGTGGTTAGCATGCATAAGAGCAGTTATCAAGTGCATGCAGATGCTGTCTATTTTTCCTGGGGGCATGCCTCTGGCAGTTTATCCTTGATGGGCAACCAAGTATGTGGACATCTCATTGGATATGCTGATGGGAATTTGGTTGACTCTGACTGACACCAGAATGTTGCTTGCCAGTACAAGTTTACTAGAACACTAGGCCATCAGAGGTTGTTTATCACAAGCAAATCCAGGTTAGCAGTAATGAGGGTGAAACTACAGGGAATGATAAAGGTCAGAACAACATTAGGATATTGTTGATCTGCATAAGGTTAACCATTTTGAATTAAATGTTTTAGATAGTTTATAGAGCAAAAGATGAATGAGTAGGATTGGCATGAAGTGGATGGAATTCTAGTTCACTATATGGAGTTTTCAAATGGACAGCAAATTCCTGATGTTTTAAAGATGGACTAATGCTGACTAAGATGTGACCTGCTTGATGGAGGCAGATTGAATAGTAATGACATTGTTGAAGAATGCCATACTGAACTCTGCACACTGGTGTTGGACCAGCTTTTCTTCAAAGGTTGTTGGATGTTCATTTTGTAAATATGTTAAGTGGACATGTACATAAGATGGGAACTAAAGTTTTGCGGTCAATTGAGAATGAATAGTTGTCTGAGGTCATTTGTTTTTCACATCAGTTATTTTGATTGCAAGACTTCACATCACACATCATGAAGCTGCAAGTAGTAGTGTAGTCATATGATAGTGATATTGAACTAGTGCAGTGCTTTAATATATTTTTTACATTTTTAGGATTGTTTCATGTGCATTTATTTGAATAGCAGGAGCTGGAGTTAGTTTCTCTCCTTGACATTGTACTTCTATCAGTTTGACTGTACCTTTTCAGTACAAGCAATTTAGGCTCAGTGTTTCTGATGCATGCTTGAATACTCCTCCCTCTCTTATGGTAGTACATTCATGCTCATTAGGAAATTATCCTGCTTAGCCTTATTCCTTCATTAACCATTTCAGTGTCTGGCTGCTTTACATTTTGATGACATTTAAAAAAAAATGAGAATAGCTTTTTATTTAGCTCCATTGTAGTTATTTTGTACGTTATTCAGTTATGTCTGTAATTCTCTCTTTTCTGAGCAGAAGGTGATGAATTTGAATGCTGTTCTGCCTTCCTGGTTTTCATAGGATTTTGTTCTTTGTCCTCCCTCTCCTACTATGGTTGGATGGTTGGTAATGTTTATAGTTGGATTCTTTTCACAAACCTTATTAACCTTGGAGCTATTTGTGCATTGAGACAGGATTCTTTTTCCTTCCATGAAGCTTTTGCAAATCCAATACCTCTGTGTGCCCCAAGCTTGTGCTACTGTGTGACTCCATTTCGTTACCATAAAGATGATGCTTACCAAAGTGAGGTGGATTGTTACCTCTTATTACTGCTTAATGACATAGCCTAATTACAACCATAAAACTCATGAGAATCTGTGGTCTTTCAGTTTTTGAAACAATTTCTTATGCTTGTGAGTACATTTAGCCACCACAACTTGCTTTTGACTCTTGATATGCTTGTTTCATTTTGATCTGTTTTTTCTGATCGCAGATAGAGGCATTCTGTTGTCCTGTATGAATGATTACACATTATGGGCAGTGTTACAATACATAATAATCTTGCCCCAAATTCTGAAACTATGGCATCTTATGGTGTAGAATGTGTTCTTGAGAAGTTAACCCTTCTGAAAGTGATTTTTTATATATATAAATTATTTGTATATCTTCCAGTTACACTTTCCTTTGTGGGTTCTAGGATGGCAAATCTGTAAGCCTTCTAGTTTTTACTTATGCGATGAAATAGCCTTATATTATTTTATAAATAGATTAAAATGTGTAGATTTTACAACTGATCTTTTACTGTAAAAGTGTGTAAATAGTACAGTCAATAACATTATGTGAAGAGGGATATTGAGTAAAAAAAGGTGACTTTATCGTATATATTTTTAAGTCACAGTAAAATCAGATATATATTTGATATGTATAGTCCCATGTGAAGTAATGCAGTAATTAGATTGGTGTCTGAGGCGTGTTAGAATCCACCCTGCTGGGGTTCCCTTTTATACATGACGATAACAGCGTAGAAATTATTAGCAATGTTATGAAGTTCAGATAAGTACATTGCGGAAAGTAGGTGTTATTTGATCTTTACTCATAAAGACTACAGTGCAGATATTTGTTATGGATATGCTCTCTCTCTTTCAAATAGCCTAAGCTTAAAATAGTGACTTGGGTGTAGCATTATATAGGAATTATATTGGAAAGGATAGTTTAAATGGACTGATTCTAGCGTTCTTAAATCAGAGGAAGATTGTAGGAAAGCCTTGCTGAAAATAAAGCCGAACTTTGAACATAATACTAAATCTATTTTAGAGAAAAGCATACACAGTATAACTTTATGCTTGTGGGTTTGTTAGAGTTCAGCTAGCACTGAATTTACATATTAAAAAATAGTACACTGGCTATAATCAGTGATGGAAACTTGACTGGAATATACATCATACATTAGTAAGATTCGTAACACAAACTGTGATCATTACATATGTTTATAGATAGGTAATCATTGTGTATCTTAAAATACAATATCATAGATGTGAGCTGTAGCAATAATCCTATACTTGAACTATTATATCTATCTTTCCTACTATATTTCAGTGACATCCACATGTCTTCACTATCATATTTGGATACTTTTTGAGCACAACATTGTTGTCATAGGAATAGTAGAGGACAGGTATGGTTGTAAGGTCTATAGGAGCACAGCATGCATTAGGTGGCACTTCATGGTCATCTGTGACCCCGTCAATGACCTTGACCAGTGTCTGGACAAGGGCATGGTTAGTGGCATTCATGTCAGCATGAAGAGGAAACAGGCAGTGCCCCTCGCAGTAGTTGGCATCATAGCCTTCTGGAGCAATGACCCAGTCTTCCCAACCCAGGTCACTGAATGACACACGGAGGTTCTTCATCCGGCACAGTGTGTCTGATCCCACTTTGTTATCTGCCAGATCTGTGGAAAGGAGATTGATTTGGTTTTAGATGTGATTAACAGTTTATTTTTTGCGTACTAGTTTGTGATGAGTCCTAAGATTTTTCATATTTTCTTAGTTGAAAAACTTTTGTCCCATATTCTTTTATATACTGTTGTTAATATTGGCGCTCTTTCTTGATGTTGCGGCTAACAAAGATGATTTACTATGCTGTTAAGAGAGGTTTTGAAATCATGAATTTGTGAATACTATGATTTTAGATCCTTATACATATTCTTTTTAGCTTTTTGTGCATACATGGAGGTAATTTCAGTAACTCTAGATCTTTGATCTAGAGATAGGATTAAGTTAGTATAACATTAGATCTACAGTAATTTTATCAACCCCAATTTAATAAAGTAAAGGCGGGTGATTTGAAATATCAAGATTTGATTAGAATATAGATCATTAGAGCTGTCAGCTAAGATTCTCCAGAAGTAGCGTTACAGTTTCAGGAGCTTAAGATATGGAATTAGGAAACTAGGTCAGGTACATTAGATCCTCAGAGCTATTTATGTTAGGTATTGAGGTATGAAATAGCTAAAATATTAAAATGTAGGTCTGACAGACAAGCGTGTTATGGGTTCTAGGAATAATTTTTACAAATATCTTTCGTTGTAAGAGCCCTAAAAAATGGATAACACATGTTGATTGCGAGGACCCTTCTGGATAAAGCTTTTTACAAAATGGGGCGATTTATCCATGGTTTAAGTTGCAATTTAGGGGTAGTGCCATTCAAAGACTCGTCCAACTTTTCCAGTACCCTCTTTTCATTGGCTTGATGCTGAATGGCTGAAAGTGGTCCAGTGAATGGCTTCATAGCCCAAATTTCATGATTCATTAATTCACACATTCAGTACCATGTTGGCCTGACCAGATATCAATTGCCATTTTATCAAGTTTCATGTCATTGAAATTGGGAAGGAAAATTAAATTATTGGTACTGTACCTATTTACATGAGCATTGTAAGTCCATGGAAAATTGCAGTATTATTTTTTTTCAAAAGTGATTTGTGTATTTTTCAGCCATAGTTGTATTGATACTGATAGCTGTAGAACAAGCTTTAAAGCATATATATATATATATATATATATATATATATATATATATATATATATATATATATGTGTGTGTGTCTCAATATACAAGTAGTTCATATATTGTTTTCAGTAGTTGGCTAAAACTCCTTCCTCCCTCCAGTTTAGATGGATGTGCGTGCTGCATTGTTCCCTCCTGTAAAGTTCCAACACATAATGGAATCCCAAGACACACAGGCCAACAGAATGGGCTTGTACCTCTTTCGAGAAAATTTGAATTGCCACGTACTTCTCATTCAAGAAATCGACAAGGTTGGTGGTTCGTGTCTCGTCATTTGTCAACAACAACAGTAGTAGTAGTAGTAGTAGTAGTAGTAGTAGTAGTAGTAGTAGTAGTAGTAGTAGTAGTAGTAGTAGTAGTAGTAGTAGTAGTAGTAGTAGTAGTAGTAATTTTCGGCTAATTGGTTCATGAAAGGAGCATTGAGAGAAAGAGGGCAGAAGGCAGTGTTCATTCTGACAGTCTCTGTCGTCTATGCATAATTTATTTCTTTTCTCTGTTTGGCATACCTTGCTTCTGTTCAGTGTTTTGAAATATAGCTTGGCCTTTCACATCAAGTTCCATTTTCTTCACCCAACAAACACCTCATTATTTACTCTTACACACTGTACTTATTAAATGACAGTAAACGGCTTGGTCAAAGGAGAATATACTTGCCTCTGTAATTTCTTGCCTTGCTTCTGGTAACAACCGATCTTGGTGTGCGAATGTGGGACTTAGTAGTGGGGGACCCAGGCAAGGCAAAGAAACCGACCATAAATGGTCGGAATTCCTCTTCGTCATGGGCTCCTGTGATGCCCACCTCATGGAAGTGTCGTTCGTGTCCTGCAGTGAACAAAATTAAAATAGTTATTTGAAGTTTCATAAATTCATTTGTTTGTCCTTCGAGAGAGAATTGTTCTGAGCCCAGTGAAAGGTAGTTCTCTGAAAGCTGTGATATTAGCCTATATGCTACTTTTCTTGGTTTGATGGTGGTTAGAGGCATTAAGGCTTTTCCTTTGTTTGTAAGAGGTCTAGTATGTCTTGTGTTTCTGAGCAGATCTGACAAGAAATTTCCCTAATCTCTAAATGACAGACAGTCTTAGTAAATGTATTTGAAGTTAGACTGATATGGGCACTAACATGAAACAAAGCAAAGCCATGAAACATTAAGAAAATTTGAAGATGAGTACTGTGTTTTTGATAGGAGAACTAGCGACCAATTTAATGACTGCATAAGAGAGATTTGGAAATGATAGAATAAAGTATGAGATAGCTGCACAAGAAACATTTGTGTTGAGAGGAAGATTGAAGATGTAGGATGATGTCCTAATTCCTGTTAAGAGAGGAGCAGTTAAAGATTAAGTGATGGCTTTTTAAAAGAAGCTGGGGCAGAAAGAATAATTGCAGGGGTGGTGAATATAGGATATCAAAGATTGTAGTTATTACAGCAGAAGTACGGGAAGCTTTAAGGGCATGAGGGTTGGAGTAATGGTAGATATATATTTAATTAGAAAAGGCTTGTGATAACCAGAGTTGCACTGTAAGAAGTGACGGTTAGCAGGAAATATTTGGAACTGCTGAAGGTTTTGTTAGGAACAAATAAAAAAACGAGTTTTCTAATACCTTTAACCTCAGACAAGGTTAGCAGTTCACTCCACAGAAGTTATATACCTCTCTCCCCAGATGCTACGTTCCTATCTGTCTCTTAAAATATTCAGTCACTTGTTGCCTGACGAAGCCCACTCATGAAAAACATTTCGTAATGATACTCATAACTTCTTGGATATTTCTCCAAATAATCAGACAAACAGAAAAGAAAAAACCTCCTTTGCAGAGTTATTTTGCAATAAAGTTGCTAGTCCCATGTCCTCAATCTTGGCTGTAACTCGCCACAATCGACCAACTATCAGGAATATGCAGTAATCCACTGCCGAGGTCAGCAGACACAATGAGGATTAAAAAACGGGATAAACTTATACTAAACATTAGCCTTGCCTATGGAGAAATAATGAAAAAGTAATGTATGCTGAGAGTCTTATCATATTCAGCTAGGCGGACACGGTCCGAAGGAAGACCTGGTATAATTGTACATCAGCCACATATCAAATGATTATGTGAAGAAACTAACAAGCATTTGTTTCATTACACACTACAAACGACGAATTCAACCATTAATTACTTTGTCCAGGGAGGGTAACAGAAAGTCGGAGGCCGTGATTGGTCTCTGGGAAGATGAGCCAAGAGAGGACGGGTGTAGTCACGTTGATGTTGACCCATCCGTGCTCCGGGAGTGTCACCTCTGCCACTTCTTGCTCGGTCCTGCCAGAAAATGAATAGTTCTCCAATTAAGGCTTATTAGTGGTTAGTACTGTAGTAATGACATTAATCGTTAGGTTACTACATTGATATTAAATCTTATTGTAAACAGATGACCACGATTATATAGGTAGGGTAGGTTCAAGAGAGACAGACAGAGCTATGAGAGAACGGCCGTCTGCTACCAGTGAAGAATATATAATTGATCCTTGAAATATCCTGCATTCCCTTCTTCTACCCCCAGACCAGAAGGAACCCCTCACATTCCTTTAGGTCTTGCGCCCACATGAGAAGCACGTAGAATATTATTGAAGGACCAATTTCATATTCTTTTCTTTTCTGGCTTCAGCGTCCCCCCTCGTACCTACCTGATATCATCAGTGACCATGATATCATGTGCAGATGTGGGATGAGTCACTCCAGGTGGTAACCTTGATGTCGAAAGACCTGGATTTCCGCCCCGAGAAGTGTGTGATCGAGGGGTACGTCGCTCACGTCGAAGTACAACCTCTTGTTTGATCCTTTTGAGGGCCTTCCCGTCGGAGGATCTGAAATAGAAGTTAGTAATAGTAATTTTAAGTAGATTTAGACTAATCTTTGGACACAGTTAATGGTATTTTGATTGATTTATTAAATATTGAAGAAAGTTTTCAGGCATTGCAAACCTCCACCAGTGTGGTTAACATATTTACCCAGTTACTGGTTCCTTTACATTTTCTTTCACGAATACCAAGACAAGATTAGTTTAGTTACCAAAATATTCTGGATCACATATGTGTCTTTGACAAACAGCAGGAAATTTTCCGTATATTTAAATACAGCAACAATAAACAAAGTGGTAAAAATATGTTGGATCCTGTGCCAGACTTTGATCCACACTAGAGACTATCCGTTTTCTCTGGAATGTAATGAATATTTTCACAAAATATTGTAAAAATCCGGTCTTTAGCTTTCTCATAATTCTAATCTCCGACAGATAGACCGCCAGACTGAACCAAGGCATAACCTCAATTGCTTATGGTAAAAGTATCCAGTATACCTAGTAGAGAGACACGGGGTTTAATTGACTGGGGTATGTTCTTGGGACACAAATGCCTCGTTCTTCTTGTTGGTTTACTGGTTAGGGTCACTGCTTTTGCTGTTGTAGCAAATATCGTTAAGGTTTCAAACCTTGATATCAAGTTTGGGCATTTGCACAAGTTCCCATGAGTGCATGCGTCAGTATTTTACGTGAAATAGTGAATGTTGTATAGAACCCTAATTTTCGCGACTTGACTCTTACTTCAATTTGTGCTTCCTTAGCGTGTTAGCGAAATCACAAATTTGTTTATATTGTATTACTTAAAATTTACTTTTATCAACATTTATGTTTAGAAGCCCAGTTGCAGGAGGTAAGATTGGTTTTGATGAAATTGGAAAGACTTTTTCTTTACGAATTCGTTGAAAAAGTTCCAAGGTAGGATAATTTAGCGTTATCCTCTTAATATGTCAACTGCTGCCTTTTTGACATTTTATTTTATTCTCAGTGATGATTCGATCGAATACTTTCAGCATAAAGTGATCTAATAAAGTCAAGATTAAAAGGAGAACATATGCTCTAATTTAATTTCTGCTGCGAGTTGGATTGTTTTATGCTCAGTGAAAATGTTCAACCTCCTTTAGCAGAAGGATGAGATTATGAAGATGATTTTGTAAATTGCAGTGTTGTGTAATGGAGCCATCTATCTAATTTTCATATCGTCACTTTACGTTTTGTGTCAGATTCATTTATCACAAGAGTAGGTCCACTTTTAGTATTACTTTTAAGGAAAAGAATATAAATATCTTGACATTTAATTTTTGGGGTCTTCAGAAGTCTTGCAAGTTCTCGACCCTTTGTCGTTCGTTAGGTTGACAAATCCAACATGAAGATTCTTAGCAAAGGATTTGCTAAGAAAACAATTTACTTAGAGACAGTTCGTTCACATTAGCATTCATCATTATGCAAAATTTCTTATTAAAACTTAGTAACGTGAATTTTGCTAGGTAAGCAGAGTGTTATAAAATGTTCAATCCACTGTGGACTTCAGTCCCGAGAGAGAGAGAGAGAGAGAGAGAGAGAGAGAGAGAGAGAGAGAGAGAGAGAGAGAGAGAGAGAGAGAGAGAGAGAGAACATTATCTCAGCACCTGATAAATCAATATAGAAATAGCGTTTTAATTATCAGTGCACCCTATTAGGATGCTTTTTAACCTATCCGTGTTTATGTACCCACGTACATCTAAACTTTTCTCATTTGCTCCTCGAACAAAATCTGAAAATAATGTGAAAGAAGTATATAGGGAGGCAGAAGCGGGAATGTATGAGGGTACAGGATGGTTGAGCAAACTCATAAGTATTGGAAGGCATTCGAAGTAGTTTTCCATGTGTGTGTTGAAGCCAGGTTATTGAAACTGGCGGAAATACAAAAATATAAGAATGTGGTGTGAAGGTTGATATATGTAAGAAGATTGGAAATAAGCTAATAAAGAAAACTAAAAAAATAGGCATTTGAGTATGCGTAATCAGTTAAGAGAGCTAAAAATATATTATTATTATTATTCAGAAGATGAACGTTATTCGTATGGAACAAGCCTACGGGGGCCGCTGACTTGAAATTCGAGCTCTCAAAGAATATGGTGTTCATGTGAAAGAAGTGACAGAAGGTAATGGGACATACAGAAAGAAGATATCAGTTATTAGAAAAGAAAAACTAAATTAACAAATTGATAAATGACCATTATAAGAATTGAAGTAAATTATAAAATATAGTTTTTTTCATGGCTAGAGAATATAAGAGATTATGTTAGTGAACTTTTGGGAGGACGTAGATACAGGAAGGTCTAAAAAGTGCTTTGCTAATTGAGAGGCACGTGTGTTTGATTAAAAGTAATTATCAGGAAGCAGTACAATGCATGCCTTATGGAGATGAATACTTTTAACTACCTGCTGAAATTGTTCATTATTTATTTTTAGGTCTGTAGAATTGCTGCTAGGTTTAGAATATATTGACACTGAAGATTCAATTGTGGTATAATGCTTAGAGGATCAACGTGGCTGTCAAAATCTGTACTCTTATGTGTCTGTATAGGCTAGAGGTTTTTTTTTTGTAATTTTTTCATATCATATATATATATATATATATATATATATATATATATATATATATATATATATATATATATATATATATATTATGTATGTATGCGTGTGTGAGTGTGTTTGTATTTTGTATATGTATGTGTGAGTGTCTATGTATTAGGCTAGCATCACCTCGGGGAAGGGGTGTAGGTCATATCCCTGTAAACTCCACTGTGGCTTTGTCGACCTTAGGAGTGAATTATGTACCTGATGGTTGGTCCATTGAGGTGGGCCGTAGCCAGGGAAGACGAGAAGGTATGGGGGTAGTAACCCATCCCAGGAACCCCTCCAATGGGGCGATTGGCCAATATATATGAAATTACGCGGGCATGCGTGTGTTAGTATATTTTTTTAATATGGGAAGACTGACACACATTTACCAGTATGTTTATCTTTGTCATTAAATCAGGAATGTCCACTTCGCGTTTTTGTCACTTTATGCTTATTAATATCATGAATAAGTACAGAAATATTTCAGATGGAGGGATTAATATTAAAATAGGTTTTACAATTATGAAAATGATAAGGCTCCATTGATTGAATATTATTTTTTGAATTATAATTGTACATACTTAAAAATTTCTGCCCATTAAGTTACTCCATATGAGAAAGACAGCGTAGAAAACCTGCACAGTTACCAATCTTTTCTTTTAATCTCAAGTAAGAGAAAACAATGTAATTTCGTAAAGTTCACGGATGTCTTTTTTCTGTGGAGAATTTCTGTTCATTGTAGTAACTTGACCAAAATCCGCCCTCATAAGCTTGGAAAGAACACCTGCGATCCAAAGCTTTTATGAGGATTTGTCAGAAAGTTGGCTTGGTTTATTGGAAAGTTACATAGGCTTCCACCTCCAGTTAACCTGGTCCTGAATTACTGTGAGAAAATCATTTAAACGTTGATACTGTTTTGGGTTGTAAGGAAATTATGAACTGAGGCGGTAGCTTTGCTTTTATTTTACTTTTATAATAACTGATCTCTGCTTTCTGTATTTCCTATGACATTTTGCTACTTCTTCCAAATGAACACCATATTCATTGGATGCTTGAATTTCAAGTCAGTGGCCCCTGTGGGCGTGTTCTGTATGAATAGGGTTCATCTGAATAATAATAATAATATAATAATACATAAATAATATAATAATATATAAACAATACTTTACAGTGAGTGAACTGAATTAATATTGATACAGTTACTTGTTGTTTGAAGGATCATTCGACAAACTTATATGGAGTGTGATTTGTAGCTTTGTTATGACGGCTAAGTTACTTTCTTAGGTTTCTTTTGTTCCGTTTTCGTTTCATCGCTTTCACGAAATGTTGGAAACGAGTGAACAAGTATGTTAATAGCACTACTATTAAAAAGGAATAAACGTACTTATGGAACAAACCTGAAGAGAAACTTTTGTTTGTGAAAAGAAGAGCAAATAAAGAGAGGAAAATACCAAGCGATTATAACAGTCGATATAAATTAACCATTTAAGCATCATGTTTAATATATATATATATATATATATATATATATATATATATATATATATATATATATATATATATATATATATATATATATATATATATATATATATATATATATAATGTATATAAATTATTTTGCAGAAGTCAGCAATCAAAGATATGCACATAGTAAATATCAATGCAAGTTGAAGAAATATTTCAGTTTTTATATATAACAAATTGTATGCTCAAAGACGTTGAATTTTTTTACTGAAATTTTAACAATAGATAGTCTCTCTCTCTCTCTTGCTTGAGCGGCTCACAATCGAGGGACCCCCGTTCACTACCGCTTTTCCACAATACCCAGAACACCTCTGTTCTAAACAATGGATTTCTACTTGGTTGTTAGAGAGAGAGAGAGAGAGAGAGAGAGAGGTTACACTAAGGGATCGGCACTTTACCATCATATAAGGATAAAGAACCAGAGGCCCTCTGGGAGGTAATCCTGACCATATATTGCATATTGTACTCTCACCAACTGGAATGAATGTATGTTTTTTTTTTGTATTGTATATTTACTGTATATAAGTCTTGTTTAATATATTGTATAATTTAGGCCGTACTGTTCATGGATGATGCTTCTTTGCATTAAGTGAAATCACAGTGTTATCTGAACGTTTTGCATGTGATAGTGGTTTGCTTCAAAATTTTTTTTAACGTATGAATATCGTGAAGTTTTGAAATGTACTTTATACGTAAATCAAGGAAGTCGGGTTTGCTGTCTAATTTTTAAACTGTTTGAACCGAACAGTGAAGGACCAAGATCTGCGGTGTCTTACTGATGTTTTTGTTTGTTATAAACAGTCTGAATTGAATGAAGTTTAACGTATTGCTAGAGAAAACTTGTCTTTCTGGTTAATTTCTGAGTTGTTCATCAAGCATTGGACTCAGTTCCCAACCAACCTCTGTTGACAAAAGTGATGATGGTATCAGCAGCAGTGACAGTCTTTCGGTGGACGTCATCCATGAGGGCCGAGGTGGCTTGTCCATGCTCGTCAAGGTTATCGTAGACCCTCCTCAACCACTTGGGCGCCGACGCGTGGGAATGGTGTTCCTTGCTGTGGCGATGGTGCCGTCCTATGAGGGCCGGGGGCGCGGGCAGCTTCAGCAGGTCCAGCATGTCACGGGCGAGTTCTGCTGCTTCCTCGGAATCGAGGCGGTCGGCCAGCACCGTCTTCCCATTGCCGTCGTCCATCCACACGCCCACGCCCCTGGCATGGCTGCTTCTGCCGACGTGACCCCACGCTGTGGCCGTCACGGAAGCCAGCATTAATATCACCAGTGTGACGTCCCTCATCATTGTCTGTCTCTGTGACGAGTCTTATATCTCCCTCAAACGTCTGATTCAGTGTACCTTCCCCCCGCACTTGTCCTTCGTGATTCAAAGACGCAGTTCCTTCATTCACTACACTGCACTTGCTGGCATGTCCGCGATTGCTCGGTCGCAGCGTACCATCACTGCGATTTCACTTAGGCGGCATTACTTGAGTGTCCTCCCTAACGAAGCGAGGGACTTTCACAAATTCAATGGAACGCTTCTCCAGAGAAGCACGAGTACCCCGAGCTACGGCGTCTACAGGCATCCACAACACCCGCTGGGAGAAACTAAACGAAAACTACCCTGCGAGATGCTGGCCCCGCCTCTGCCTCTATACCCCGTGCAATCCAGAGCCAGACGTAGGGGTGGTCGGGATAGGGGATGGGGTATCCGCTCTGGGTATTGTTTTCCTCACTCTCTCAAGGAATGATGGATAGGATGGGGAAAGGGAATTTTCCTTCGCTTGTTCCCACAGAATGATTTTTCCTTCGTTTATCACGCCTTGATGTGTTCGTTATGTATTCGTACTCTGCCATTCATAGAGATACTCGGGAGTGCCTACTTTCGTTCGTGCGCTCGTTCCTGGAAGCCGATAGTGTGACCAGCTTATCAAGTTATCCCTGAGTGATATGCGAATCGTATCGAATGAATGGAAGTTCCCACCGGACGGCCAGCAGTGACCTTAGATGTACACCCTGAAATGGGGGTTTAACATTATATTTGAAATATCCATGGAACCTGTCAGTTTACACCTTCTGTTTCGCCGGAGACTGAAATACGTAACAATATAAAGGAGGACGAAACTCAGAGAAATTTTATGCAGAATACCTGAGAGACGTCTGTGACCCAGCTGCACTTGGATCTTGTCAGTCCTATTTTTGTCTTTCTGAGGCATAGGCTCTGAGGGCTGGGTTCTTAGTGACCGCATGCCAACAGTACGGCCGTGCATTTTGTTGCAGAAGTATTTACAGAGGGAAAGGATGAAGAGGAATTCCAGTTTAGAGAATTCCACATCATCGTACCCGGGCATCGTAGACAGATACCTTGCCCGTAGGTAATTCTGGACAACGTCAGTTGCCAGATGTTTGTCTGAAAATGCTGAGAAATTGTGTATTCTGAATGAAATCAAGGCATTCTTTTGCTAGGGTGGTAATTTTTTAATAAGTTTTGCACGAAGCCGTATAATTGTGATTGATGAATATTCATGCAGTATATTTCCAACGTGAGTGGTTTGAAGCCAGTATGACGTGGTTACCTGCGGGACAGGTAGCCAGGACGTATCCATGCTTTATCTCTTTATCATCACCCCGTTTCATTCCAAGAAAACACAGGTATTCAGAGTTACTTGTTGACTTAAAGGAAAACAAGATAGCAAGAATGTTTTTCGTTGTATAAGTGACAGGTGTGTTACTGTGCTTGTCAATAAATATGTAATGAAAATGGAAGCAGACCTACTGCTTAATTTCCTTTATTTTGTACAATGTTAATAATTTTTCCAATGCTTTCTCTTTTGTCTCCTTGATGTTCTTGGATGACGCTATACGCATATGTCTGGGGTTGAAAGCTTCTGTCTGTCTGTTTGTCTGTCGTGTGCTTTATGGGCTCCGAAGAAAGGAAGGTACGAGACGCGAGAGGGGACGAAAGGGGGCCCCCTTGCTTTACCTGGTCAAGGTGAGTCCGACTCCACCGACAGGTGAGCTTGGGATCGAATAGGTGAGTTGCCATGCCACCGCTTTTATAAGGGGGGGGGGTAGGGGTCACCTCAGGGGTCCCATGGGATCGGCTGTACATGTAATGCTCTCTCTCTCTCTCTCTCTCTCTCTCTCTCTCTCTCTCTCTCTCTCTCTCTCTCTCTCTCTCTCTCTCTCATATGTGTACATTATATATATATATATATATATATATATATATGTGTGTGTGTGTGTGTGTGTGTGTGTGTCTGTGTGTGTGTATAATATATATATATATATATATATATATATATGTATATATATATATATATATATATTATATATATATATATATATATATTGTATGTATATATATATGTATATATATGGAATCGGCCGTTCAGGGTGATGGTATGTTTTTAGGTTGACCATAGTTTTTTTTATGAGTGTGAGAGTTTCATATAGATGCTCTCTCTCTCTCTCTCTCTCTCTCTCTCTCTCTCTCTCTCTCTCTCTCTCTCTCTCTCTCTCTCTCTCTCTCTCTCTCTCTCTCGCGGAACGCCCTGAAAGGTAGAATTAGCTGTCTCCATAATGAAAAAAGTTTACACTACAGTATATGTATATATATAATATATAAATAAGTATATACTGTATATTATATAAATATTGTATATACTGTATATATATTTGTATATGTATACAGTTTATATTATTTATATATTATATAAATAAATATATATATATATATATATATATATATATATATATATATATATATATATATATATATATATATATATATGTGTGTGTGTGTGTGTGTGTGTGTGTGTGTGTGCCTGTGCGTGTGTGCCTGTGCGTGTGTGGAGCTTCAAAACAAAATAAAATATCCCCAGTACTTGCTTAGTTGATTATGACGCAGGTATGGCTATACATGGCTTCTCTAAGTAGTTAAGAGATCAATAGTTATATACCTGTAAATATAGTTATATCAGAAATGTCACCAGAAAGTGGAGTCCGCACGCTTTCCAACATGCTTCATGTAAATGTACCCGTTTACTTGTATATATTTGTGGATATTTTAACATTAGCTGTGATATGCTCACTTGGGCATTTCTACTTGGGGAGGATGGAAACGAACACTAACGCTTTCCTTTATTGATGTAGTATCGATGATGCTACAGTCTAGGTGTTGGAGAATGGAATGTTTATTGAGATGTACAAGAAAGGATATTGTTGCTATTTAGATTCTGATGCTACAGTCAGGGTGTTAGTAAATGAAATTATTATTAATGAGATGCTGAAGAAAAGATATTGTCTCATTTTAGATTCTGGGAAAAGGAGAGAAAGGAAGTTTGAAATGCTTGCCAAAGGAGGAATTACAGCATTGCATTAAGGAGATGATGGAGGAAAATTATTGCGTTGTTGTAGGTAGAAAAGTATAGACAGTCGAGGTTTTGGAGAAAATGAAAAGCATCGGATGCTTAAATTGCAAGATTGGGTAGCCTACAAGATACACGATTTCCCACAGTCTTGTAAAAGCAAATATGAATATGAAATTGCAGTACTGAGAATGGAAATCCATAAGGACAGTTATTGCTCATATAAGGTTTCTTACTGACATTGTCTTGTATATTTTTGGAGGGAAATGGCATACAGTGAGAAAGTATTTATATTTTAAGTAAAAAAATTATAACAGTTGTATTTTGAAGTGGGGACATTAGTGCTACGGTTATGATGCAAATTTCATGAATATGCTACTGGCACTATGTGTTACAGAAATCTTGGGGTGTGCAGTATCTTGAAGAATTATAACACCAATTTGTTGGGAGCTAAAACAACGAGAGAGAATTTACAGATTTTATTTATGCTTCTTCAAAGACAGTTTAAATAAATGGATGTAATGAAATCTCAAAGAAATAGTTTGCCTCTTTGTAAAATAGTCGTTCATAGATATTTTTACGTATCATGTGCAACAGGATTCTCTCTCTCTCTCTCTCTCTCTCTCTCTCTCTCTCTCTCTCTCTCTCTCTCTCTCTCTCTCTCTCATGCTAAATAATGGATGTAGGGAAATCTCAAAGTAAGAGTTTGTCTCTTTGTGAAATAGTTATAGATATTTTTACGTTTTATGTACCACAGGACCTCTCTCTCTCTCTCTCTCTCTCTCTCTCTCTCTCTCTCTCTCTCTCTCTCTCTCTCTCTCCTATAGGCTTGGACATTTGGAAGGTCTCAGAGAGGCGGTGTGTGTGTGTGTGTCTCCCCAGGGTCCTGGTGAAGATGTATTGTGTCAACTCATGATGGCAGGGAATGTCAACATTGGTGGGTAGGTTGGCGCGCCTTTGTTTAAGGTTTCTCAGAAAGTTTCGTGCGCGGATTAAAACTTTGGCTGTAAATCACGACTTATTAATGATATACTTAGGTTGCCCCCAAAGACTTTGTTCTTAGTGCGCGTGTATATTGTAAACATGTCCGAGTACTTATATAAGTATGCGTATAAAGAATTCACGAATAGGGAGGCGCTAATGGAATGTTTGTACGTATTTATTCGATAGTAAATTCATGTGTAGTTTAATTCTGTTGCCAATTGTGTGTATGAACAATTCTAGAATATGCAAAGTGAAAAAAGAATCACTCATGTTTATTTCCTTTTTAGCAATTATTTTTCAGTTGAATTAAGATTTGATGTTAACAGATGTATCGAAAAACTAAGATTTGAGGAAGCAGAATAATGTATAATACGTACATAATTCCTGTAAGCTGTAAGTATTGCATATAGACACAGAAGGCAGCTGTTGACCCGCATGATATTTTTTGCGAGAGGGACTTGACCGAGGACCATTATTCCTGAATCATTTATCGTTTGGAATATCTTATAGGTTATTGAATATTTTATAAGTTTTTATAAGTATTTCATAGGTTTTTATTTTATCGCGTCTTCATAACTATATAGTTTCGGAGACCTTGGTCTTGAGAGAGAGAGAGAGAAATCCCTTGTTTTGTGTTGTGATGTTTACTAAATGGGAAGCTGTTATACATTGATCATAAATGCTGGACTCTGTATTTTAACCGTAATGGTTTTTATCAGAATCATTACAAAAGGTTTTTATCAGAACCATTACAAAAATAATTTCACCTTTATATTCCTTTCAGTATATGTGTTGCTGTGGGTATGTATATACTGTACAAATATACATGCTTGAATATTTATTATAATTCATGCATAAACACATGTATGTTTAACCGTGTGTGTGCGCATAGGAGTCTAGGCAGTAGGCTTGTGCTGGCTACTGAGACAGCTCATATATACATATATATATATATACACGTATATATATATATATATATATATATATATATATATATATATATATATATATATATATATATATATATATATATATATATATTATACAGTACATGTATGTGTAAATTATATATATATATATATATATATATATATATATATATATATATATATATATATATATATATATATATTATTATCTGAGTACATGTATATTGTAAAATATATATATATATATATATATATATATATATATATATATATATATATATATATATATATATATATATATATATATATATATATATATATATATATTTTGTCACGATGCATACCAAGTACCTGGTTATTACACAACTAATCACAAAATTCAAAAATTTACCTCACTTCAGCCAGATACCTGAACTCTCATAACAATAAAAATTACGACTGAGTACTCTAAAGGTAACAGTGATCCCGTAAAAAACTCATTAATCACTTGAAAAATCAAACTGAGTTTATCAAAATGAGTGCGAGGTATCAACAGTTAAACAAGAAATATACGGGAATAAAAAGGCATCACATCATCAAACAACTTTTAATTGTTTCCCTGGTCCTAATTCACTTCAGCATTCACTTCAGCAAAACTAAAGGAACAAAACATGTTTTATCACTTTCCCTTATGCACAATTAATCTTATTCAATGGTGGTCAAGAAAGGAAACACTGTTTTTTAAAAACATTAAATATAAAAATTTATTTTTTAATTCAAAATTTATAATTAGATTTCATAATCTGAAAAATTTACTATTAATTGAAAACAACAAAAATCTAATTGATTGAGTTAAATTGTTAAACAAAACTAAATCACAAAATTGATTTATCAAGAAATTAAATTAATCAAGCAAAACTTAAACTATCAAGAATTACTCAAGATTTGAAAAGAAAATCTTACTAAATGAAAATTAAATCAAGTATGCAATGTTAAATTATCAAGAAATATTTAAAATGCTAAGTAAATAAATGTTAAATCATCAATATATAAAATATGAAAAATCAAGAGATTTCAAACACAAGAACACACAAAATACACAAAAGATTTATCAATAATAATTTCAGTTAGGCAAAAATTCTCTTAATATGCCTTATTATACCATGGTAATAATAAGTAAAATTCACTTTACCTTACTCAAGCTTGTGAAAACCTTTGCAAAATCACGTAGCTGCTCTAAATTCACAAAACAAACTTTTTTTTTTCAGACACCTTCACGAATATACAATTTTCATAAATTCAGATCTCAAAAGCTAAGACTAACACCATTGACCACACTAACACTACGTTAATAATTACTCTTTTGAAGAGAGAGAGAGAGAGAGAGAGAGAGAGAGAGAGAGAGAGAGAGAGAGAGAACCATTATGAACGGTCTCTGAAATCAGAATGAACAGATCTGAGGATTTCAGTATGAAATGAAACATTCACATAACATCATTAAGGCATTTTCGGAACGAGATACAAGAGAAGGTTCTACCTTACAAAACATGACGTCATCAATCGAGACGTGATTCGAACAAAAAAAAATTATATGGGATGTGATCGGAACAACACATGCTCAGAGCAATGTTTGTAACATTGCGAAATCATTCCTCTTCTCGTATGAGACAAAGCTTTTGCAGAATCCTTTACACAACCAAACAGACTGCAGCTGGCTAATTATGACTGGCATGTTTTAAAAACAAAACGAAAATTCCGAGAGTTGGTTTCCAGAACGGATCAGCAATTGTTATTCCTGACCTGTCAGTGCTTTATCTTAACTGGTGACAGATGGCACATCTGATCTAAAACTTGAATCTCTCTCTCCTGCTACTACGTTATTATCAGGAAAGATATTATTAATTCTAAATTATGCTGTTAAATTATCTAAATCACAAACTCTTGAGATCTGATACTACACCACATATGATATCACATAACACATGATAAATAGAAGAGTAAATATATCAAAACTATATGATGATATACATTTTACAAGGCAACATCATGAAAATATATATAATATATATATACACACAATATATATATATAAATTTATATATATATATATATATATATATATATATATATATATATATATATATATATATATATATATATATATTATAATGTGTGTGCATGTATGTTTATTATGTATGTATGTCTTGATTATGATTATGCCTTGTATGCCAGGCATTTTATTATTTAGCAACCAACTCTCGTATAGACAACTTTAAGAATGAGATATTCTGCAACTCTCAGTCTAAAAAGAATTTAATTGAAACAGATTTTAGAATGAAGACCTACTAAACCCTGTTGTGTAATAATAAAAGATAGCTTTACCCGTATTTTCATATATGTGTTGCAGTCTTGCTTTCATTTCACTAATCATTGTGAAAACCATGTTGAAGATTATGAAAGGGAAAGGGAGAGAGAGCGAGAGAGAGATCGTGAAGACATTGCTGTATGTAATTGCAGGTATTTTCCAATTCAGGTTGTAACTTAGAAACACCAAGATGATGATGATGATGATTATGATGATGATGATGATGATTATTATTATTGCATGATAATGTCTGTGTATCAGGAGCCTTTCTAAGTCACTGGTTTGGTTAAACTACCTAATAATGTTGATAATTAATTTTTTCCCAAGTCAGATTTTGTCACGATTTTAGGAGGGTTTTCCTGAGTCCCCAAGTTCGTTGTCACCCCTTGTAGTATTTTTTTTTGAGGAGGTACATTATATCACCGTGTTCCTTGTAAAACCTAGTTAATGCATTTCATCCGTTTTTCCCCAGTAGTTCTAGATGTCGAGATCCTTCTTGAGACCTTGCTTTATTTCTAAGTGGTTTTTTTGAGACGCCATCACTATGTTGCAGCTCACTTAATGCAAGGAAAACAGTCAAGGAAAAAAAATAGGTTGTCGGGAAAGTTAGAGTTCATTGCGTTTGGCAATTGCTTTTGCAGAGTATTATGAAATTATATATATGTATATAGTATATACATATACAATCTCTCTCTCTCTCTCTCTCTCTCTCTCTCTCTCTCTCTCTCTCTCTCTCTCTCTCTCTCTCTCTCTCTCTCTCTCTATATATATATATATATATATATATATATATATATATATATATATATATATATATATATATATATATATATATATATATATATATAAAGTTAAAAGTATTCTTCAGTAGTATGAAGTGGTCTTTGGTACAGTATGCCAGTTTTCTTTCGCTGTGAAAAGCACTGGTTTTCTGTCATTACTCTTCCCCAGTTTTGACCTTATATTATGTTGGTTTTAGTTGTCTACAGACCGATAGGCTGTAGATTAAATTGCATGGGGGGTGTCTGTGCTAAGTTACATTTCTTTTGAAATTTTGTACGTATTTGCTCGTACAAAGTTTCCGCTCGTTTTTATTACTTCTTGTTCGGAATATTATCTTTTTTTTTTTTTAATCTACTCACGGAAACACTTTCGAAATCATTTAAAACTTTTTATTATTATTTGTGTTATCATTGATTGCACTAACCATCTTGTAAGGGGCTAGGTCAGTTATGCTAGAAATTAAAATAGCTAGATCATTCTCTCGCAGCGGCTACGGATGCAGTATTGATGAAGCATTTTAAATGTGTAATGTCATACTGGTAGAGTTTTCAAATTCTTGTAACCCTGCTGAATTTCAGCATGATATGTAATTTTTCTACATGCGTTATGACTTGTTGAGTATGTTAATATTGCCTTGCTCTCCCAGCATTGGTGCTGCGTGTTACTTTGCTGTGTTTATTGTAATATTACCCCTTGTAAGTCATTGATCCCTCCTTTTCTACTTTTATCTCCCTCTCACTGAACATGTATGACTTAGAAACACGACGATTGCGAGGACAACTAATGGAAACATTCAAAATACTGAAAGGCATAACAAAGCAGACAGTAACCTCTTCACATTAAACGAAAACCAGACAAGAAATAATGGATGGAAACTAGAACTGAAGAGATACAACGCATCTCATTGTGGGAACTTCTTTGCATACAAGATATGTGACACACGGAATGAACTGCCACCAGAAGTTGTAAACAGCAACAGTGTGGGAAAGTTTAAAAGAAAGCTAGACAAAATCATTAGAACTCTGTGAATGAACAGTAAAACCTGCTCCTAGAGATAAGTGAGCACATGATGTCTCCTCGGATGGACTAATAAATCTTTGAGACATCCTGATCCGAGTAACTCCTTGTAACTCTCTCTCTCTCTCTCTCTCTCGCTCTCTCTCTCTCTCTCTCTCTCTCTCTCTCTCTCTCTCTCTGTTGAATCAGAATCTATTTTCTCTTAACAACGCTTCTTGTGAATCATAGAAAACGCTCCCTTGACCCTGTTCGCGTAAGGGGGACTGCAATATTTGTAAGGAAATTCGTCAGCAAACTTAGTCTCTCAGTCCTACAAAAACTCTGAAATATTTGAAGCAATTTACAGAATTTATGTGAAGACTAATGATTGTTAAGGTCGTATGCCAAAACAGAATTACAGCCTTCTATTATGACACTTGGAAGATAATGTTTGCAACTACGGTACCCTTTGTTTAGTGGGCGTAACCACGATTAGACAGCATTTATCTGGTGCAACGTTTTTGGTTAACTGAAAAGTCCTTTACTTGGGATTGACATTAAACAAGTCAATACGGGTGTTTCTCTTAGGGGATAATGCCAACAGTGGACCCCACACGGTGCACTATACGCATTACTAATGGTTGTTCGCAGGGTCCTTTCAATCCTAAGTTGCACCAACTTTTTAGCCTTTTACTTTACTTTCATTCCCGCTTCCTTTCTTCCATCTTGCTGTCCAACCTCTCTGACTGTTACTTCGGAAGGTAACTGTCGGATTTTCTCGCAGTTCCACCTGTAGATCGCTGCACTGGGTTTATAGCGAAAATTTCATGAATTCAGTTTAATACGGCTGTTGAAGGAGCAAGAGTCCGTGCTAGTGCAAGATTTGCTTGAGATACGAAAAACAGCAAATAAAATTCACTACTCTAGGATCTAAAACTATACCAGATATTTTCATTCAAGACTTACGTTACTCCTTAAGTAAAAACTTGCCTGCAACTATGATTGGTGGGAGAAGTCGAGCATTTATATTCTCTCAGTATTCCGATACAATTCTGTTTTTTTTTTTTTCTTTTTTTGTTAGCTGTGGCAGGGTTCAATTAGTGTTCACTAGTCCACTAATCTTTTAAAAAAATCCCTGTCTTTTTCTCTGTTACATTTATTATATTTGTGATAAATCATCGACGAATTATCCGCCATCATGTTGCGTGGGGTTAGATTCACAATTTTCCACCTTATGGGTAAATAGCTCATTCTCTCTGAAAATTCCGGGTTGAAATATCGTTTCACTTGTGAATACCGTATTTGTCATCTTGGCAATTCTCGTTACATGGCAGTGGATGGTTTAAACAACAATCTTTGCGAATTTACTGACGCTGATCATCCCTCCTGCATTACTTCTCATCGGGAGATTGATAATTTCTGTTTTTAGTTGTGATATCTCTTGGAACTGTGTTAACATTGTATCATCCGTGATACGGTTGGTAGACCTGGTTTAAAGGCTTAGCCAAGGCGATAGCCAACCTTCTTATGTAAATGATCAATAGGTCACATTTCTTAGCCTTCTGGTACCTACCTTTAAAGCGATTGGATCTATTTATTCGCCCGTCTGTCTGACTAAATATATATATATATATATATATATATATATATATATATATATATATATATATATATATATATATATATATATATATATATATTGTGACAAGAAGTGTCCAGGGTCTGTTCTTCCAAATCAAACCTGATATCTAAGTGCTTGTCCAAGAGTCTAAGGCACCATTTATATATGGGAAATGGTCCAGTCTAGTGCACCATTTATATAGTGACCCCAGGTGTCAGTGTCTGTTCTTTAAATCAAACCTGGTATCTAAGTGTAATATTTGATTACAAACTTACCAATTATTCAACAATTATAGTTACCTCACAAAGCCAGACACCTGAACCCTCATCACACATAAAAGACACTGATTTCTCTAAAGGCAACAGTGATCCCTTATAAAACTTATCAATCATGAAAGAAAGCAGATAAAGTTCGTTTAAACAGGTGTGAGTAAAATCTAAAGGGCATCACTCCATTAACATTATAAAGTTCAAGTATTTCTATTTATTTCATTTCCCTGGTTCGAGCTCACTTCAATTACTTGAAGAAAACATCTCACTTACCACTCTATCCTAATTCAAATCAAAATTACTGGTGGGTCAATGAATGAAACTCTGATATAATATTTTAAATACAAAAATTTATTTCTAAATTCAAAGATTATTCATGACATTTAACAGTCTCAGGGAAATCTATTATTACTCGAAACAAAACAAAATTGGATTAAATCTGAATTAATCATCAGTCAAAATTAAATCAGAAATTAATTTATTAATTCATCAAAATTATTCAAAGAAAGATTTAAATTGTTAAATAACAAAACTTGATTGAAAGAAATATACTGTAAGTAAATTAATTCCCACGTATTAAACAAAATAAAATAAATAAATCAATCATATAAAAATGTGGATACAAAGACACAGAAATATACTCTGCAAAAGATTAAATATCCAAAAATGTAAAGCAAAAATTAAGGCAATAGCAAACACATCACATATATGTATAAAGAAAAATTCTTCAAAAGATAAAGCATGAAACATATAACACGAAAAAAATATTAAAAAGTGAAAAGGTATCTTTACATATAACCACTCTAAATATTTTTTCTTAGTGCACTAGAAACCCACAATTATATATGTTTACAATACCTTGGTACCAAATGCTTCGTGTCTTTAACCAGGCGCCGTTACACACACACTTAATAAAATACACTGTTCAGATAACTCAGACACATTTACTAAGGAATTAAACAGTTAAAGGATATGAGTGACCATCGTCTATCTAAATATCAATTACGTTAAAACAGGACATTCGTAAAATCCCGAGGCAGGCAGGCAGGCAGAGAGAGAGAGAGAGAGAGAGAGAGAGAGAGAGAGAGACATGGGCAGAAAAAGCACAGCTCCTTTCCACAACGCTTTTTGGTCTCTGAGTGTGTGCCCCTTTTAGATGCAGAGGCACAGTCTATGGAGTGGAAAGAACAGGTCCCAGACGATGTTTTTATTTTAAAACTCTTTAAAATTATAATTAGAGACAAAGTGGAATTACAGTTAACACTATATTTATCATTACATAGTTTCAGAACAAGAGAATCTCTAATTATTATAATAAGAATGGAAAACATCGCTTCTAATAACATTCCTGAACGACATTAGGCAACTTTTGTAATGGAATCTTCCACCCCACAATGTTTTTGATCGCAGCCCATAGTGCCTTGTCCACTAATGGAAGATGATAGTCTCAGCAAGTTTTGAAACTGACTAAACAAACGCGTCCCTATACAACGAACAACGGTTCTCTCTCTCTTAGCGCCACTCACATCCTCTAACTATACAGCGTCTCAAGACATACAGCATTTAATCATTTTACCTACGCTAACTCTTTTTATGGTATACACATATCTGAACACAAAACCATAGTTATACAACAACTCACACAGACACACAGGAGAGATTACTGCATTATAAAAACCACAGCATAAGAATATATATATATATATATATATATATATATATATATATATATATATATATATATGTGTGTGTGTGTGTGTGTGTGTGTATAGTTATTGAATCAATATTGCTGTTAGATTTTTTCTCTTCAGTTATGGGTTTAGTGAAATCTTGCCAAGGAATTTAAAGTCCATTTTGTCTTTTTCATAAGAACATATCCTCATTTCGATATATTGATCATTGTGCTAATACAATATTGTGAACATGTAAGTCATTTACTAAGCATTTTTTAAAAGTCACAACGGTAGCTACTTAGTGGTTAGGTCGCACGTAAGCTTTAACGTGGCTGGAATTCTTACTACCATTTGACAGTATAGTTTAATGTTGCAGTTTGTAAGGCAGATTAGGACAATCCGTAAGTAAGGATACCTATTATCTTTTGCGCGTTGCTTTTTAATTTTCACCTTCATGCAGTCTTTAGGTTACAGAAATGTGTATAAATGAGAGAAGTCGTTGTTATTACATTGAACTGTTAATCACTGATAAGACTAGATGAAAGGAATGAAGTTTGTAATCTAAATAATTTACCGTTACCACATGCTTATGTTTACTATTCCACTTTTGGTTTAAGTTTGCATCCTTATGTATGGTATGGTTGTAATAGTGTTTTATTAGGTCCTTTTAAATGAAACCTAATTTATTACAAATAAATTTGCACATAAGATTACTAATTTATCCTTCTGGCCATCCCTAGAAGAGTTCTTTTAACTCAGTGTCTGGTAAAACTACTAAAAAATATTTATATGTATATGTGTGAATGTATGTATGTATATATAGACTATATATATGTTTATATTATATATATATATATATATATATATATATATATATATATATATATATATATATATATATATATATATATATATATTATTTGTCACAGTTCCTAACATAGTCAAAGTCATGCTTTACGCACCTTCAGCAGTTAGTAATAATTGTCATTCTCATTGAAACTCATAAGAGTAATGAACCTTGGGTTTAGTAATTATTTGTAGGTCCTTGGCCCCTCAGCTCGCTCTCGGAAGTGGCCGACTTTTTTCTTAGATCACGAAATGTTTTTGAGTGCCATTATAACCTTGATATGGGCTTTTGTTCTTTATATGTAGCCTCTGATGGTGACCCATTAGATATTAGTTTGCTTGTAGCAGTGTTATGAACTTATTCTCTTCCTGGAACAAACTTGGTTTGCAAGACTGTTGCCACACTTGAAGATTTCACATTTTAGTTTTAATGCCTACATTTTTATCATTGGATTTTAACTTTAATTCTTCGTGAATGACGCTGATGTGTGTTTGTGTTTAGGTCATTGTACTTCAAGAAGACAGGCTTTTCAATTACAGTAATCTTTGTACTACTCCATCTCATATCTGGGGTATTATTGTTATAAGAGAAAGTTCCATATGTAATGACACATTGGTGAAAGGGAGATGGAGGTGGCTTGGATTTGTACCATGCATGACCCCTGGGAGAATAGTACAGGTTAATGTCAGCTGGGTTGCAATAAGCACAGCGGAGCTAGAAGACCTGGAGCTACTTAAATGAGAGCTAAAAGAAGGGAGGATGGAGATGAGTGGAGATTTGTGGAAGGTAAAGCACAGGAAAGTCGTCATGGAGTGCTGGTGATGATGATTATAATACCTTTACTGTAAAAAATGACGGTGATATAAGAGAGATATTTCATGTTCCTACCCTAAGGACCAAGGTACCTTCAATTCTTACATAAAGGTCAGGTATGAGAAAGGCTTGCCCTGGAATGGACGACGGCAAGCTTGAAAATGGAGTTTGTTACCCGTAGACTTTCGTTGTTGCATAAAGAAAAATATATTGGGACGCATTGGTTTTATTATGCAAAGGTTATATTTAGACCTCTTTAACTTGAAAGTACACCCAAACACTGGTGTTGTCTTGTGTATAGATTTATTTATTAACGCTATTTCTTCATGTATTAATTACAAACTATTAATTACATGCATACTGTTTTATTTAGTATTTGTTATTAATTACGTGCATTAATTTTAGATTAATTATACTGTATATACTCATTCCTGCTCCTTTTCTATCTTTAGTTTTTCCGTAATTGGGGATATATACTACTCAGCGGAAGTTCACTATGCAAGTTCATAGTCTTTTGGCCGGTTCTAGCAGAATATATGTTCACTATGAGTAATAAAACTGAAAATAATAGTAAAATACCGTGAAACATTGAAAATCAGTAGATCCTAAAACAACGGAGACTTTTAATGTCAATGCTCATGTTCGTGGAATATTCGATAAAACAGATGGGGGAAAAGTAGAACAAGAAATCTTGCTCTAAAGCTGGATGAGAGAGAGAGAGAGAGAGAGAGAGAGAGAGAGAGAGAGAGAGAGAGATCTGGTAAACGCTTCAAGTATCTTGGGTCAGCATTGAGAATCGATGCGGTGCTGAAGCTTATATGTGGAATTCTGACTCCATTTGCGTTTTGGATGGGAAGGATTTCTGTTCCCGGGAACAGGACATGGAAACGAGAGAGAGAGAGAGAGAGAGAAAGAGGAAAACGGTGTATCAAGGACAGGAAGGATTTGAAACGTTTCATGATCATGTAATCCAGTCATATTGCGATCCTGAGACCCGATTTCTGTAATGCATGAGAAAACCATTTAATTAAAATTCCATATACGTGTTACCTTTTTGCATTAGCAAATTTCCTTCTTTTTATCATGTTTGTTTTTGTGTCAGATGTTGATGAATGTGCTGGCGTTTTACTTAAAATGTAGAAGCTAAGATCACTCTTAAGTATTGCCTCGAGAATTCTTTCCTCCCGATCAATAAAGCCTTGTCTTATTGGCTTGACTGGTTTATGTTAACTGGCGTTACGACGGTTGAAGCCTCGACTGTACATCCGTGTAGTGTTCGCGGTTATGTATGGATACTTAGAATATGTATTGACAATAGAGAAGTAGTTAAATGTCGAAAATTAAAGGCATGAAAAATATTTTTATGTTAGTCAACAATAAGATGTTAAGTATAGGATTTGTCTTTAGTCAGTGTCTTTTTTAGCTCAATGTTAATTTGCTTATAAAGAACACCAAGTAAAGGTTTCTCTTCAGTTAATATTCTTTGCTGCCCCATAGTAACAAAACAGAGTATTGGGGCATCAATAAAAATTTTTATTTAATAGTTTGTTTTTACTTATTTTCAAGATGTCCTATAACGATTTAATGCAATTTTGACCAGTTTTTTCTATGATGGAAGACGCCAGTTTTCCTGAGCGAGAAAAGACATTGGGTCCTCCCCTTGCTTTCCAGAGTCTACCGCTCCAGCATTGTAGCAATCATATTGCGTTGCAGTTACGATGAGCAACGGCTAGGCCACGCCTCTTTCGCCAGTGACATCAGCAATGACGTCATGAGAAGCCATGTCACGTGGGTTGGTGGCGTCATCACGTCCATGAGACCCGTTTTTCGGCAGGGAGGGCCTGCGTGTGTGTGAGAGAGAGAGAGAGAGAGAGAGAGAGAGGAGAGAGTGTGTGTGGGAGGGGTTAGAGAGGATCAATAGTGATAGCGCTATCGCTGTTGAATTTTTGCTGGAATAGAAGTTCATAGATTAGCAGTGGCTGTTAGACTTAATTTGTATATTTGTTTTCGCGTTTTCTGACGCTTTCAGTATAATTAAAAAGGAATTGAATTTTGAAGAATATTCATCGTTTGTTTATTTTGAGACTTGAATGAAATGTATCGTTTGCGAACTAGGTCAGTTACGGCGTTTAGCCGAACGATTGTCCATTGATGACAGGATGGTAAGAAGGATTGATAGTGCAATATCCACGGTCATGCAGTGATTATATATATATATATATATATATATATATATATATATATATATATATATATATATATATATATATATATATATATATATATATATATACTGTATATGTGTGTGCGCGCGTGTGTGTGTATACACTGTACCATATCTACAATCCACTACAACTGAGTGACCACCAGGTACATAATTGACTGCCTAGGTCAACAGAGGCACAGTGGAATTTATTGGAACGTGGCTAAAGCGTTCCTACCCGTGTCGGACATCGAACTCGGGTTGTCTGGCTGGTTGGGTGTTTCCCATGCGTGTTAAATTGGGTACTTGATGGGTAAACGACATTAGTGGGTTGCAAATAGGAAGAATAAAGGCACAATGAGTCTTGCAACTTCCCAAAAGACAATTTGGTATTTTTCTCCTGCTCTTAAGATGCAGTGCATTACTTCCTTAAAGCAATTCTCCTTGTATTGTACAATTTACATTTTTATCTATTTATTAATTTGTTAGTTTGTTTTCTCTTGTAATAATTGATTTCAGTTTGTTTTCTCTTGTAATAACTGATTTCCCATTACCTTCTGTTACACTTTTCAAATGAACACCACATTCTTTGGAAACTTGAATTTCAAATTAATGGCCCCTTAGGCCTTGTTCCGTATGAATTGGGTTCATCTTCTTCTTAATAATAATAATAATAATAATAATAATAATAATAATAATAATAATAATAATAATAATAATAATAATAATAATTCTAGACGCCAGTTAGAACGACGTCCGGAAAGCAAACGCTAATGTCATTCAGATATGCTTCCTCCATTTTTCTGATCCCGCTATGGAGGCTCCGCCCGAGCAGCGCAATATCGCATCACGGATATCTAATAAAGATTCGGCGCTGGTCAGTGCAAAAATTGTTTATAGTTCCCGCAGTCGAGATTTTTTCCCCGTCCGTAACGCTTGCTTGCGGCCATTATTTCGTTGGTCGGCAAAAGCGCAAGTTTATTGCTTGTCGTGATTCAAAGTGCGTTTGCTTCCGTAGTTTTTTATTTTTTTTTCTGAAATCTCTGGTTTTCATTTTTTTTTTTTATAGAGGGGATATATTTTATCTGAGTACCGATCTCTTCACTCAGAGCTTCTGATTCATCGGTAACGTTTATTATGACTTTCACAATAGTAATTTACGTCAGTTGTGAATTACCAAATTCTGGCTCGTCCGTAGTTTTTTTTCCGTTGATTTGTCTGAAATATCTATTTTCAATATTTTTTGATGAGGAAATACTATATTTCAGCCGAATACCAGCCTCGTCACTCAGAGGTTCTAATCCGTAGGTAACGCCTGTAATGACTTGTACGGTCGTAATTTACGTCAGTTGTAAATTATCAAAATCTGGCTCTAAGACGAGACTGCAAATTCATGATAGCAGCTATCGGTACTTTGGACGCATGTACCAAGCTGTCCTTGCTTGCTTGTCAGCGAATGTTGTTTTGCCTATAAATTTATGTATTTTGCTCTCTCTCTCTCTCTCTCTCTCTCTCTCTCTCTCTCTCTCTCTCTCTCTCTCTCTCTCTCTCTCTCTCTCTCTCTCAAGATAATGAAGACTACAATCGACATTTCTCTCAGTCTCAAACGTAAGGTAATACAGACTTTAACTGACTCTCTCTCTCTCTCTCTCTCTCTCTCTCTCTCTCTCTCTCTCTCTCTCTCTCTCTCTCTCTCTCTCTCTCTCTCTCTAAAATAAAGAAATTGCTTAAACCTTATCTGATCCAAGTCTGCATTAATGCTATACTAGCAAGAGTGATAATGGAATTCCTATGTTAGGATCATAGGCCTTGTATTCTTAAAACTGTGATACAAAATGAACTTATAATTAAGCACGTATTGTATTTCAGCAAATTGACGGATCCCAGATCTCGATTGAAATGAGATGTCAACAGATGTCGTCGCTCTCAGCAGTAAATCATCGTTGAGTTGTTATTGCATCAAATGGTCACTATCATTTTCAACCTGGCAGTCCCCGTGTTGGGGGGATGGTGTTTAGTGCCGTCAGTGCGCCTCATCCGGTGCACTGTAGGCATTACTTAAGGTTCTTTGCCGTGTCCCTTCGGCCCCTAGCTGAATCGCCATTCATTCCTTTTATTGTATCTCCGTCCGTAGTCTCTTTCTTCCATCTTTCTTCCCACCCTTCCCTCTCATAACAATTGTTTCATAGTGCAACTGCGAGGTTTTCCTCCTGTTACACCTCTCAAACCTTTTTACTGTCAGTGACCTAATGGGTCCCAGCGCTTGGCCTTTGGCCTAAGTTTTATATTCTATTCTGTTCAACCTGGTAGGTTAGCGTATACTAGACTTCCCTTTTTGCACATTTATGTCTTATACTGAAAAGTATCTGCTGTTATTTGATATAGCTGGGTTATTATAGTTGTTACGGTTAATACCTATATGTCATGGTGGTAACCATACGGCCTCAAATCCACAACTTTGGGCTGTGCCTAGGCCGTAACCATGGATTTTTTCTTCTTATAATATTGGGCTTGAACTCCCTTGGTTTAAGCTCATTTTCTTTGGCCTTAATAATTTTTATCTTTATTTTGTTATAGCTGCTAATTCATATTTTTAGCAACTGTCTCTTGATTCGTCCGTTATTATTGTTTGTATTTAGTTTTACTCTCCTCTTCATCTTATTTTATTTATTTTTGTTTTTACACAAGAACATTCTTCACTGTGGACGTTTGCTGGTCTTGTAAATGGCCTTCTGACGCATTCCATAAAGTCTTCCAAAACTTCGTTGAAAAAACATTTTTTATGCTTGCAAACTTTTCCAAGTATGGTACATGTTGTGGGTTTACAACGGATGTTTCTCTCATACATACAGTAGATTCCTCAAAAACTTCGCTGATGGCGAATTCTGTTTGGCTACCCTATACTGAAGTTTATTTCTTGAATGATTCTGCATCCAGTGCCTCCTATTACAACTGCTAGAAGAGATTCTTAATTTAGAATCTTATTTTAGAATCTTTTAACTTTCGGTGAGCTTCTTAACACCGTGCTTTCTTTATTCGTGTCTCTCTTAAACAATTAATTATTTTAACTGAAGGTTCTTTTAATCCAAGGTTGTATCTCTCTCTCTCTCTCTCTCTCTCTCTCTCTCTCTCTCTCTCTCTCTCTCTCTCTCTCTCTCTCCTCTCCTCCTCCTCCTCCTCCTCCTCCTCCTCCTCCTCCTCCTCCTCCTCCTCCTCCTCCTCCTCCTCCTCCTCCTCCTCCTCCTCCTCCTCCTCCTCCTCCTCCTCCTCCTCCCTCCTCCTCCTCCTCCTCCCTCCTCCTCCTCCCTCCTCCTCCTCCTCCTCCTCCTCTCTATTTGATTTTCCATGTGATAACAAGAACTTGCTCCCACAGGGTTTTTTGTTTTTGTAATATCAATATCCGCGACTAAAGGGCTCGTTTCTGCCCACCCGAGAGAAAGTCAGCAAGAATTTAAAGTCGTTTAGTCTTGAAGCTGATGACACGAGGGAGGGAAAGAATCACGCTGTAACAGTCATTTTTGTTTAAACATTCCTTTTCTTTCTATAATGGTATGAGCTTTCTGTTTGGTATGGTTTGTATATTTAAACAGATGACTCTGCTGGTTATGTTGAGAGTCGCAACACAAGATAATTTTTAATCATTGAGTGATATATAAATTCTGAGGATTACCTTATGTAAGAGGGGTGGAGAGGAATATCGCTAATAATATAAATCTGTTTTTGGAGTTAATTCGGATATTACTAGTTGACGTTAATGAGAATTATTAAACACATAAATTATATATATATATATATATATATATATATATATATATATATATATATATATATATAATGTATTCACACATACACACGGTATATATATATATACACACACACACACACACACACACATATATATATATATATATATATATTTTTATAAATATTACTGCTGTTAGCCCTCGATGTAGTTAGGTGTAGGAATAGAGTCAATTGACCTCGACAGAGAACATCTCTGCCACGCCGGTAGGGTAGGCAATTTAAAAATAACAATCACCGCCGTAGACAAATGGCGCCGCATAGGCTGGAAAGTTTGTAAACAAAATATGCTAGGGCATTAGGGACCTAAGCCTCAGAGAGGTTTACGCTCAATGACCCCTAGTTATGGTGGCCCTTAAGCTTTATTCTATGCATTCGACGATGCCTTTGTCAAGGTCGGATTGCCGTGCGGTATAAGCCCTCACCTGGCGAAACGGCGAGGTCGCTAGAGATTCAGCGGTCACTAAGCCAGGTGGCGCTGCGTGCGTGTCGAAAGATATTCTTTATTCTTTATTACTTTTCCTCCTACGTCTATCTTAATTGGTAGATTGGGAAGACTGCCAGAATACGACTCCTGAGGTCCCTCGTTTTGCGCAGCGACTCGACATTCACGGTAAGTCGATTCTTATTGAAGCTTAAATCGATTGACTAAGTACTTTTCTGTATTTCACATTTTTTCTTTGTTTTCTTCCTTCAGCCACAACTTAGGGTATATGTGTTTACAAAGTCTAGATTAAGCCAAATTATTATGTTGTTAGCTTCAACCCCATTATTCCAGTAAAATACCTAGGATTTAGGGTAAGCAAAATCAGGTTAAATCTCGATGCTTTTGTATGCCTCGCGTCGAATGTTTGGAAGAACCATTGCGTTTAAAATCAAATTCATCTCAAATATTCTTTGTTAGGTTAATAACCCTTAACTGGCGACCTTTGGCTAATTAACGTCTGTCTTTGAGGTTAACTTTTGGCTTCAAGTGACAGGTTACGTGTAATCTTGGTTTGCAGGGCGTAAAAATTTCACGTAAATTGAATAATACATGATCAACCAAGACTCTCACACGTAACATTGGCGACCTTAAGTAGAATCTAAAGTACATTTTAGAAAAAGAATCTGGAGAAAAGAAATTAAAATTACATTAATTCAAAAAAAAAAAAAAAAAAAAAAAAAGTCAGATATCGAACTCCATTTCATTCTTCCAAACAAGGAACCAGGCATAATAATAAGCAGTAAAGAGAATAGTTATAATAACAAGTGTAGAGAAATTAGCATAGGTAGGAAGGGTGTAGAAACAGAGTGAGACATAATTTATAACGAGAGACATAATTTATGAATGGCATTTTTACTGTGTTCGGACATTCGAGTTAAGTCGTCCATAACGTATCTTAAGGCGGAAAAAGCGGAGCCTGTTTCATGTACACAAAGTAATTTAGAAATCGCGTCGGCAATTCCGATCGTTATTGTTTGCATATAAGAATCATTCAAAAAACCGTGTCAGTGAAGTGGCGAACGACAGGAAGTAATGGTGTATCATAAAATACATTTTTCAGTAAAGTAAATTTGGTCCGTTCAAATCACACAAATCTATTCCATTGTTTGCGAGGATGTTTCACCGTGAAGACGATAACAAAAGACACAAAGTTGTTTGGTAATTTAGTTTTTCCATCCGTGGCATTAAACGCTATGCATGATTGGTATATTTAAAAGTAAAATCTGGATACCTGCATTTGTTTCGTTGTTTGAATTTGTGCTAAAAAATACCCGCCTGTGATTGTTTTGAAATTGTTCGAACTGTTTGTGAAACGGCCATTTAGGGGTTTCCTTTGCGGGTGGTTGTCTTTGAAACTTAGGCCTAACAGGATTTTCCCATCTTAAGACCTTGTTATTGTCATTCTCTGTTGGACCACTCTGCTCCCAGCCCTTTTGGAACTACTTTCTCGGCGTAGTAGAAGTTAGACAGACTTCAGTAGAAAAAAGGAAAAAACCAAGATAATTTAGGCAGGAAAGATAGGCCTTAGTTAGGAATAATACCACAAGTTCTATCTGAGAATACCTACTATAAAAATCATATAAAGAAAATGTTAAATTTTTACGATAAACTTTTGTGGCGTCGGCTCCCGGAAAATTAAGATAATAAAGTAATCCCTAAGGAAGCCAGACAGCGCATCTATATCATTTATTAAAGATCCATGCCATTGTGCATGTATAAAATCTTTGTTTACATGTTCTCAAGCAGCAAGAAATTCGCTGATTGAAAATCTCTCTCTCTCTCTCTCTCTCTCTCTCTCTCTCTCTCTCTCTCTCTCTCTCTCTCTCTCTCTCTCTCTCTCTTGTCATTCAAGTAGCATTCCTAACAACTAAGTGTACGTGACCCTCTTCAAAGAAAGAACGGCCGACACTAGGCTAATTAATTCAGATACAATAAGCCAAATAAAGAACACCTCTGTCCCACAATAGATGAGGACAAGTTAGAGTAATTACGATACAGTGATAAACTGTCGAGTCCACGAGTGAGGCCTGCTATCCAGACCAGAAGCCAACAGTAGTTTTTCACCCTCTGAAAAAAAGAAGGGGCCAGCACTGGGGCCAGTACTGGGACCAGCCACTCACGAGGATCTTTAAGAAAAAAAAAAAAAACCCAAATTCACTTTATTCCACAGTGCCAATAATTTGCTCCTCCTCACTTGAATAAGCTTCCTCTCTCTCTCTCTCTCTTTTACCTTCCCTTTCTCTCTCATTCGATTGTTGCACTCTGCAGGGTGTAAGTGCCTTTCCTCCATATAGCCTAGTTGGACTCCAGTAGAGGTCCCTAGAGACACATTAGCACCATAAGTGCCACTAAAAGAGAAAACAAAGGGAACACAGAAGAAAGGTTCTTCTGGGACCTAACCTGCACCAGTGCCTAGGGATACTGAGTGCCACCAGTGTGACCTGTACACGGCACCCAAACTACAGTGCCACCTTTTGAAAGGGTGCCACGTCATTGATTGAAGACACTTCCTCGCTGCCCAAGTACGCCCAGTCGACCCGGTTAGACGCCCTTCCCACAGAACCATGGCAGCAGAGCATTATAAAACTTTCCTGGGGCTGGGGACGGCGGCAGGTCTCACGGCTCGGAACTTACTACCTGGGTTAAAGGAGCAAGTGGACGACTTGGCCAAGCGGGAGAAGGAAGAAAGACTCGAGCAGAGGAAGTATGAAGAAGAACGAAGGGTGTATGAAGCCGAGCAAAGGCAATATGAAGAGGAAAGAGAAGAAAGAAGGAGACAGCATGAGTTAGCCTGCAAAGGAAACTGAGTTAGCCCTAAAGGAGAAGGAGCTCGAGCTTGAGAGAGCGAAAATGGAGAATGCCAAGCTATGGCTAGCCATCAAGCCTCAGTCCTACACCTGCTGCATCAAAGCGCTCAATTTCGAGCATCAATTCCCTAGTCCCCAAGTGGACTGAGGACAGGCCAGAAGCATGGCTGGAGGAGATCGAGGCTCTTTTCGATAACTACAGCACCCACGGAGGAGACGGAGAGAGCCTTAATACTAGCCAAGCATATGGAGGAAAAAGCCAAGGCAGCGCTCACTGGAGAAGAGCCAGAGAGGCAACATGGCGGAAGTTCGCAGAAGTCATTACAAGGCCTACAAAATAACCCAGAAAAATGGAACAACGGTTCCGAGTCTTGCCAAGGAAATCGGCTGGTCTTGGACGGAATGGGCATGTCACAAAGCCCAACCCAGTCGATGCGCTGGTTCGACTCCTTGGCCTGCGACGTTTGAGGATCTCTTCAATCGGACCATGCTAGAAGACCTTTTCCAATGTGTGCCAGGGCCCCTTACCAGTATATCTTAACGATAAACAGCCCTCCACACTATGGAAAGCATCGCATGGCTGATTCGTGGAAACTTTCAATCAGTCGCATTGCACCTCTCAGAAGCGAATCATCCCTCCGGCCTACCTCTCGAACTACACTCGCCGAAGAATGGACTGCCTAGCAAGACCCTGTGCAACTATTGCAAGAAGGGGCCACGCTGAAGCTGAGTGCCGATACAAACTCGGCACTAATAAGCAGCCTAACCCTACCAGCCAGGACTCCGGCTCCCGATTCATCCGCTCAGCCTCTCCTCCAACAGTTACTGCAGGCCACGAGCCCATCCAAAGGCCGTGCAAATCCTGTGGGGCTGCTGGCCACTACAATGCTGGATCTCCGGCCTGTCCACATCATGTCCCCACCACCAAATTTGTCAACCTAATCAGCACTTCATTTTCTGCTGCTGGTCACCGGATCCTTTGCCCGAGACTGGAAACCCAGTTCATCTCGGTGGCCCCTCTTCAGAGCACTAGCCTGCCAGTGACCCTTCGGTCACAGTAGACACTGCACGCAGATATTAGCCTGATCACTAGGGCCCAAGTGCCAGCCAGTGCCATGGTTGACTGAAGAAACCTGGTGGAAATGAAGTGGATAGAGGCCACACCATTACCGTTCCTACGGTCCAACTCCAGGTTATGACACCTTGGGCCACGATACCCCACCGCCTCGGCGTGGTAGGTGGAAATCGGCCCGGGTGGCCTTCTTGTTGGGTCGGGATCTTCTCTGCGGAAGCCCGTCACCAACGCCACTCCACAGCCACGTTACCTCCTCACAGAGGCCCCAGTTAAAACTCTCAACCATGACAAACCTCCACCTTCCGCCCCACCAAAGTGGTCCGCGGAAGGGCACAACAAACTATTCCAGGCCTAGCCCTCTCTCCAATGCGAAGGCTGGCCACCAGAAGGTCTTCCCCCTCCCGCGAAGAGATTCAGGAGGCAGTACCGCTGCAGGACGTGCCAGCGGGCAGACCACTCCACAAATTGGGAGGCTGCCCAAGCAAGCAACGCCAGCGGACGCCCCGAACAAAACTCACCGAGGAGGCTCGATCTCCGCTGGGGCAGGAATCTCTGCGCAGCCAACCACAAGTCGTCCGCGGTAGTGCACCTCCGGACCCCTCATCAGGCATGCCTGACCCTCCAACTGCTGCCAGTGCCACTTGCGAGCACTGAGCAGTGCCAGACTCCGTCCGTCCCGGACGTTGAGCTACCAATGGAAAAGGCCCTATGCGGGTCTAAATCATGGCGAATCCTCCTCCGGGAGATTTAGGATTCCCCATGCAGTTGATCATCGCGACTGGAGAGCCTCTAGCACCCGAAACTTCTTCTTTGCAGAGTCTTCTTTGCAAATTTGACTCAGGATGAACCCTGGAGGATCGAAAATAGTACCCCTTCCTTGGAAAACCAGGAACTGGCATCCTCGGACGCAGAAGTCGAGATCGCTCTCGCTCGGTTGTCGCAGCAGCTGGATAGGGAGTCCTCCGCAGCTTTTTGCAGTTGCCCCTGACTTCGCGCCCGCTGGCCTTCCTGGCCTGTCCCGGTCAGTGCTCTCATCACCTGCTAGGCCAGCTACTGATAGGCCTTGGAGAGTGAAGAAGAAGAAGAAGGGGCGGAAGGCCCAGTAGTTGCCGAGCTATCGCTCATCCTGGCACTAGTGCCCTCTCGGCACAGTGCCCTAACATCTAAGGTGATCCTGGCCCCTTGCCCAGAGAAGGTAGCCAGTGTGATCTCTTCCTTTTATTTATACCTAGCCTAGGCCACCTAAAATGCACGGTACATCAATTTAGTAACCTTGTTCCTTCCACTTACCACCGGCCGCGGTAATCATGTAAGTAGCCTAACTAATTTCAGTAATCTTAACTATTGTGAAACGAGCCGATGCTCGTGACACGCGTAACCTAAGACCTCAGTGAGGCACCCATTTATCATATGAGGCAACCCTCATGAATTAACTAGTAAATTTTAATTGTATTAAACATAAACCATGTTGTAATTTAGTTAGAATATTAACTCTTATGTTGGTGCTACGGTCAGGTTAGGATAGGTTAGGCTAGGGAATATCATAGAACGTACCACTAGGCTGGGTCTAAAACACATCATGATTGTAGGAGGTAGCCTATAATAACCGTGAGCACCTTCAGTACTATTAGAATTAGGTAAAGTAGTGAATATAGCTCATATCTATCTAGGGTTAGGTAGTTCTGTAGCTAGGTAGGCTAACCAGGACTAATCTGCTCAGGGAAGGAGAGTAACCTACGAGAGGCGAACAACTTGCTAAGTATAGACCTTCACGCCGAAAAGGGAGTAGAGAGGCCCTCTTGGGGAGCTTTTATAAATATTACTGCTGTTAGCCCTCGTGTAGTTAGGTGTAGGAATATGAGTCCAATTGACCTCGACAGAGAACATCTCTGCCCGCCCGGTGAGGGTAGGCAATTTAAAAATAACAATCACACGCCGTGACAAATGGCGCGGCATGAAGCTGGAAAGTTTGTAAACAAAATATGCTAGGGCATTAGGGACCTAAGCCTCAAAGAGGGTTTACGCTCAATGACCCTAGTTATGTAGTGGCCCTTAAGCTTTATTCTATGCATTCGACGATGCCTTTGTCAAAAATCGGATTGCCCCGATCGGTATAAGCCCTCACCTGGCGTTTTGAGCAGGCGAGGTCGCCAGAGATTCAGCGGTCACTAAGCGAGGGTGGCGCTGCGTGCGTGTCGAAAGATATTCTTTATTCTTTATTACTTTTCCTCCTCGTCTATCTTAATTAGTGAATTGGGAAGACTGCCAGAATCGACTCTGGGTCCTCGTTTGCGCAGCGACTTCGACATTCCGCGGTAAAGTCCGATTCTTGTTGAAGCCGTCGATTGACTAGTACTTTTCTGTATTTCACATTTTTTCTTTGTTTTCTTCCTTCAGCCACCACTTAGGGTATATGTGTTTACAAAGTCTAGATTAAGCCAAATTATTATGTTATTAACTTCAACCCCATTATTCCAGTAAAATACCTAGGGTTTAGGGTAAGCAAAATCAGGTTAAATCTCGATGCTTTTGTATGCCTCGCGTCGAATGTTTGGAAGAACCGTTGCGTTTAAAATCAAATTCATCTCAAATATTCTTTGTTAAGGTTAATAACCCTAACTGGCGACCTTTGGCTAATTAACGTCTGTCTTTGAGTTAACTTTTGGCTTCAAGTGACAGGTTACGTGTAATCTTGGTTTTTACAGGGCCGTAAAATTTACGTAAATTGAATAATACATGATCAACCAAGACTCTCACACGTAACAATATATATATATATATATATATATATATATATATATATATATATATATATATATATATATATATATATATATATATATATATATATATATATATATATATATATATATATTTTTAATGTGAATGCAACAGTTGAAACAGGTGCAGTTATTTAACAGGTATTATAAATGGTGCTGACGGGACTGAAAGGGTGAGATGGCTTGTTCATGTTGAGAGAATAGGGAAGAGGTGTGTCAAAAGGGCTCGTTAATCAGTTGGTCACCGAGTATAGGGAAGGAGGAGATTTAGTAAATGGTGGGTTGAAGGATGGCAGAAGTGCATTGAGCGAAGGGCCCTCAGTGTTCAGGAACAGCTCAGAGTGCGTGGAAGAGGTGATTAGTCCTGCATATGAGAAACTTTGTTGAAAGACTGGCTGCTGATGAAAAACTTCAAGATTTGAACGTACGTATTGGCCTGATTGACCAGACTCTGATCCCCTGTACAATACTAGAATCACGAAAAACAAGAAGAAAACGATTTATACCATTTTTGACTTCTCTCGGGAAATTATACCTCAGGTATATTGCAATTGACAAGACGTGAATGAAAACGACGGATTATGACAGAAGGACGAATAACGTCATTTTTGGCACCGATTACGGCGAAACCGTATATACCTGGATTATATTGTCTATTCATCTCAGTTGCCGCGACGCGACCGCCACCGGAGGACTCAATAAAGGAGCGAAGAGTCTAACCGACCGGAGTTTATGAATCATCTGGGACGCCGCCGCTTTCCGCCATATTAGTTATTTACCTTTTATTGGTTCCACTTCAAGACCCGACCTCTCCCTACGACCTTCCCCCGGCCCCCCAACATATGAGTCCCGGCAGATATCCATTATTGTTTTTTTTTTATATAATGACGATGATGAGAATATATAATGATTCTTTCGGTGGTTATGGCGAGGTGGCGATAAATTTCAGTTTTGAGTGTTAATTCTGTTTATTTACTTTTCAAGGAATGTCATTTAGGAAGGAAGTAACATATTTTCACGGTGTAAAACAAAGATCGCTATTGCTATTAAATAAAAAAAAATTACAAACACTTACACACGCACCCGCACCCGCACACACAAATATAATTATATAATTATATCTATATACATATGCAGACATATACATGTATATGTGTATATATATATATATATATATATATATATATATATATATATATATATATATATATATATATATATATATATATATATATATATATATATATATATGTGCATGTATAGTATTTATGTTTGTATATATATATACAGTATATATATATATATATATATATATATATATATATATATATATATATATATATATATATATATATATATATATATATATATATATATATATATTTTTTATTTAATAGCATTAGCAATCTTTGTTTTACACCGCCAAAATATGTTACTTCCTTCCTTGTACTACGAAAGTCATGAACTAAAAAAATAAACTTACCGTAAAACAAACTCTTATACAATAAGCCATTTTAATACGTAAATGGAAAGTTTGCGTGAATACAATAAGCCATTTTAATACGTAAATGGAAAGTTTGCGTGAATCCTAGTTTATGAGTCTTAGAACCTGCTGGTAATAACACCTATGTGAAATTCTTCTAAATGAGTCCCATATCTGGATTTCCTCTCTGCTGTAATAACCTCTTAGTTTAATGGTTGCCACATTGATAAAGGCCCCTGTCAAGTCTGGAACCTTGCTCTCAACGTGCTTAAATTCACTTTTGAATTTACTTCATTAGTTAGGTTAATACTGGTTTGGTGACGTCCTTTTCCTCTTTTTTTTGAACCAAAACGTTTGACATATTTTAATTTTCTAGAGTGACTAGTTCTTTTGGATTAATTTGCTCATAAGTTTATGAAGTGGAAGTAGGAAGAATAGTTTACTTGTTTTAATTGTTTTGTTGATTGCTCTATTCTTTCTTTCGGAGTTCCCTGACTTCAACTTTGCGAAGATTTCAGACTTGTTATCTTTGGATCCGAACTAAATAGAGATATTTAAGTCTTCAGTGATATATATATATATATATATATATATATATATATATATATATATATATATATATAATATACATATATTTATTATGATACATGTGTATATTATGTCTGTGTATTTTATGTGTGTATGTATGTTTATACATACCGACAGACTAACACACACACATTAATATATATATATATATATATATATATATATATATATATATATATATAATGTATTTACTGTATATTTATATATATTGTTAATATATATATTTATTGTGTATGTATATATATATTATATATATATATATATATATAATATATATATATATTTTATATACCCCTTTCTATATATATATTATATATATATTTATATATATATATTATATATATATATATATATATATATATATATATATATTTATTTATATTTATATATTTATTATATATATATATATATATATATATATATATATATATATATATATATATATATATAATATATATATATATATTAGACCACGTAGTTGTATATACATTTAATTTCTGGATCCCGCTCAAGCATGAAATATATTTGATAATGCTGTTGGATGTAAAAATGTCCCATTTTTCCCCCGGTTGTAATTTAAACGCATTCTGTAAATTGCCGGGAAGTGTTGGCAAGACCTAATTTTTCACGAGATTCGGAGGCTTTTCGGAGTGTGTAGAGAAATCCATAGCGGTCAGCGCGCCATGTATTCCCGTGATGTCTGAACGTTGTTTGGATGCTGGTGGTGTTAATCTTGAGTCAGAGTTTACCCCTTCTGTGTCTATTCGTATCTTACGAACCTGTTTACATTCACTGTATCCTTAATATTTTTTTCTGTACGTTGCATACATGCAGAATATTGCACTGTTTCTTTGTACGTGAGTGAGGCTTCTGTTGCGCTGTAATTAATGTTATTGTTATTCAGAAGATGAACCCCTTTTACATGGAACAAGCTCAACAATATTGACTTAAATTAAACTTAAGAGTGTAATACTACGTTTTCTCAGTTTTTTCAACAATAATTCATATTGTTGAAATAAGAAGTCAGTTAATTTAAAGATTAAAAAAATAAATGGAGGTAAAGTAAAAAAATAGGACAAATAAAAATCATTTGTAAAGCCGCTGCAAAACGTTTTTATAGTGCCTAATAATCAGAATGGGGTGCATTTCGCTTGTAGTTTTGACTCCTCCAGTTACAGTTTCCAATACCATTTTCTATAAATACTGATTTCGATTTATAATTAATTATCTATATTTATTTTAATTTATTATTATATTTTTAATTACTTTTATTTTTTATTTATTTTATATATAAAGAATGGGAATTTACTTTTGTTTATGACCTCATAAGGTTTATTTTTATTTATAAAAACGATCAGAATTGGATTTTTACGTATTATTATTTATTTATTTTTTCAGTCCTAACATATTATTTATTGATCGGTTTATTTTTATTCTTATTCTGTCTTTATCATATTTTTATTTGGCTTAGATTATTACTTAATTTATTTATTGATTCAATACTCAGTTTCTATTTATTTATTTTTGTATTGGCCCTCTAGTTCTCTGGTCTTGAAGTTTTTATATAAATTTTTATTTATTTATACATTCTTCAGATATATATATATATAATATATTTATTTTTATATATTTATATCTATTATATATATATATTTATATATATATATATTTATTTACATATTTATATTTCATTTTCAGTTTAACATTTACTTTTTTTTTTTATTTATAGAGTTTTATTAATGCCCTTTTGCGTTATTTTTTGCTCTATTTCCATTTATTCAATGTGTATTTCATGCATTTATCAATGGATTTTTCTGGATTTCTCCCAGCGATTAGAATTACAAGTAGGACATTTACTAGGGAGGCTGGGCTTCTATTTATTTTTTAGACCACATAAATTTACCTTCCCTTGTTTGTGTATTTTTTTATTTATTCCAGACATTGAAACCTTTGCTTATTTATTTCAAACCTATCTTTAGACACTACGTAATTTTAGCTTCCAAATTGTTAAGTATCAAAACTTCTCTACCGGTAGCTGATTTACCATCTCAAGACCTTATTATTTGATTTATTTATTTTTTTACGTTTATTTAACTGAACCATTTATTTTACCTAGCATTTTATCATATTTATTTATTTTTATCATATATTATTTATATGATTTATCATTTTAATATATTCCTCTTATTCAAACACTGGTGCCAAAGAGGTATACATCAATGGAGGGGCGTGCATAGACTTGCTAAAATCTTTCAATTTTATTCCCACGTTTCGTATTTATTTCACTGGGATAAGTTTCCAATTTATTTATTTATTTATTTATTTATTTATTTATTTATTTATAAATTTGTTTATTTAAAAAATTAAAGCACAATTGGTTAAAATAAAAAAAAAATTTAAAAATTTTGAGATACAAGATGAAAATGACAACGTAAAAACAATTTAAAATTTCAAAAAATATTTAATATAAATTTTTTTAAATTATATTATTTTTAAAAGATTATTATTTAATATTAACCATTCATTGTATTTTCAGAAGGCAATGTTAAAACAAACAGAAAACGAAAAGACTTCTTTATTTACAGGATTTCCACGGCAGAGGTTTTTTTAACAAGATTTTCGAGTTGTTCAATAGTTGACCGATTCCAAAATTCACTGTTTATGGCTTTCCTAGGTTTATAACCCTAAAACCATTTAAAAATCCTTATTTTCAATTGAAGTTTAAAGGCTAGAGTATTTATGATCCATTTATTTTAACTATTAGTTTTGTATTTAAAGTCCTATCTATATTATTTATTGATATATTTCTATGGATATTTAATTCCTATTGGTGTTCAATTTTAAGTTATTTAAATTTTAGGATTCGTATAGTATATTTGAGGGGACAAATAATATTTTATACATCTTTGTACTTGTAAATAAAGACCCGATGGTGAGGATGGATTATTTAGTATATGGTGGACCTTAATCTCCCAAACTTACTTTGGATCTGTTGTAAAAAACTTTCTATTTTTGTTATCAAATAAAAATTTATTTCCATTTTTGTTTAATTTAGGATCTGTAAATTTCTTTATTCATTGAGGCCGTCTATTTGTCTAGATTTTTTTAGTATCTTAAAGACCATTTCATTTGGAAGCAGTTTTCCTTAAAATATTTATTTAGGTTATTTTATCTTGGAATGTTTTGCCATTTATTGAAAGCGTTATTCACCCTGTGGAGGAGGTAAGCGCCGTTAAATTAATTTTAAAGTTAAAGAACAAAAACTATAAAACTGTTTGGACCGTCCTAAATAGTAAACGTTCTTTTTACTAAAATCTTCATTCCAAATATTTTTTTTAAGAAGCTATTTCTAAAAATTCAAGTGATTTTCTGTTTTTATTTCTAATGAATTTAAAATGGCTTAACATTATGATTTGTCAATTTTTTCCAATTAAAGATTTATCTATTTTTATTTTATTTTCTTTTATACTGACTTTTAGATAAATTTTTTACTCTATTTTTATTCTTAATCATCTATTTATTTATCAGAATATTTCAAATTTCTTTATTTAATTTGTATTTGGAAATTTTTCATTTATTTTAACTGATTGTCAGGCTGCTTACTACAATACTGTCAATGCTGGCTTCACATTTTCATACCTATTATCCATTTTATTTTTTATTTATAAAGTAAAAATTCAAATATTTGGGGTTATTTATGTTTTAGTAAAATTCAGCATTTCATTTAAGCATTTAAATCATTTTAATTATTTTATTGATTTTATTTAATAATTTTTAAAACTTATTTTATTTTAAATATAAAAAATTTATTTAACCGTTCAGTAGGCCTTTCCTCTTTATGTAACAATATTTATCTTCCATTTAAACTTACTTATTTCTTTTCTATTATTCATTTATTTTTATAATTCGTTTATTTTTATTTTTTATTTTTTTATTAAAATTAACTATACTTATTCTTTAGTTAAATTTGTTTAGTTATTTGTATTAAAGAATTAATGTTTTATTTTTATTTCACAAAACTTATTTATATGTATCATTCAGATTTATTTTATTTTAACTAAATTTATTAAATTTATTTTATTTATTTTTATTTATTTATTTGTTTGCACTTTATTCATTTAAATTTAATCAATTTTTATTTATCATTTAAATAAATATATATTTACAATAATTTTTACATTTTAGTTAACATGATATATATTATCATTTACCTCATCTCTTTCGCCACCGACCGGGCACTTTATTTGCTGCGATTTTTATTTATTTTTTATTTAATTTTTTATTTATTGTTTATTTTTAAAACAAAAGCCCAACATTCCACGATTAATGGATAATAACTGCCATCATTTAAAGAAGGTGCCGTGACGGTTATTGCTAAGAACGATCGAAAAATACATTCTCATTTGATGGGATGGTGGGGACTGTAGATTTGGTTGGAAAATAAATTGGGGTAAACCCTGATTTTTGCCAAATGGAGATTTAAATTTTATTTATTTTTTTAAGTGTATCTTTGTAATATAATTTTTCTTTATTTCTTTAATTATCTTAATTTATTTTTTTATTTTGAAAAATTTTTAATTAAAATTTAACAATTAACATATTTTTACAGTATTTTATTTAGGTTACTGTTTAATTTTTTCCTTATTTATTTCTTTTTATCCTGAGATTTTAAGTTTAAAGAGAGAGATTTTATTTTTATTCATTTAATGATTGTCATTTACTTATCTCTCAATACCTGCAAAATGTAGTGAGAGGAAGCATGTTAGACTTTGACTCTCTCCTATTATTTATTCTCTCTTTAATTCGTGGTTTGAAAACTTTTTTATTGCTATTTTTTATTTATTTTATTTTTTCATGGCGTTCATTTGATTGAACCTATTTATTTCCACGGATTTAGAGAGAGTTTTTAGAGATTAAGAGAGATTTGTTCCTAAATTTAGTAGAGAGAGAGAAATTTCAATTGGGAATGTTTTTAGGCTGTTTACACATAATTTATCAAGAATCCCATTTATATATGGTTTGCAACCTTATAACTTTATAGAAAAGGAACTAGCCTTCGTCGTTTGAAAGAGAATGGTGAAGTAAATGTCTAAGGGGGAATGTTTATATTCACCAGCTAGAGGTAAATACATCGTGATTTCAGTCCGTTAAGTTTAAGTTAAACTTATTTTTATTCATTTATTTTTTAAATTTCTTTAATATCGTTATGAAATTTATTCAACAACTCATTTAATTACAGTATTTTTGTTTACGCTGATCGAATGCCGCACTAATTTACGTATATAATAATATTTGGTTCTGAATAAATTAATTATGAAGGTTTGATTTCCTTATTCCTTTTCCAAAATAATTAATCAATTTATTTAATTTGGATGTGAATTTGTCACTTTGCGTACTGATGAATTAACATTAGTGAATGTAAATGTAGTTTATGTCCCTTGAAACATGTCATAATGAAATTATTTATTTCTAGAGGTATTAATCATCATTAAATTTTAGGTCTGTATTGACAGTATTTATTAAGAACAAAGATACTGTTTATATGTTTTATGAAGCATGAAATTTTATATTTTTATTCATTTATTTTAAATTAAAGGTTCAAAATTTATTTGTTCTGAAATTTAGTATTTTTTTCAGAGAACAAAATGGAAAGTTATTCGTTTTTAAGTTCATTTTCAAGGGACATTATTGTAAGTTTCATTAAGCGCTTTTTCATTTTACATTTTTGTATTTTCAGACTGAGGATTTGAGTTAGATACAGCTTTATCTAACGACTTATACTGTCAGATGGGCTTTTATTTAATCCGCCATAACCTTCAGAGAGGCTAGGGTTCTCATCCCATTTTTCCTGGATAGCTTACATTAAAAGAGATGCATAATTTTTAAAAATTTATTTATAAAATCCATATTTACTTAATGTGAAAAGAGGAGAATCTTGGAAGGCCTTTTGTTTCAGGAGTCAAAGACATCATAGCTGACGCAGTTTATTAGTTTTTAAAGTCTTTATTTTTTATTTATTGAACTAGAAATTTATTTTTATATATTTAGAACCTATAGTGCTGTATATTAGTTTATTTATTTATTTATATCATTTCATATTATCATAATTTCCAACATCACTCAGCAACAGAGAGAAGACATTTCAGGTTTTGTTATTCATTTCCAAAGATTGAATGAGCTGACTTTGTCCATGTTATTGCATCAGACGAATTTATTTATTTATCATCTCAGGGAAGCCAACTGAAAAATGACATTATTTGGGCCTAAGTTGATGATATCAGAGATGATGTTATTATCGCCAAGTTGGGAAATTTATTTAATGTTTGGGAATTTTTGGGTTTCACAGCCAAAAGTTAATGGGATCATAATTAAGGATAATCGTGAATGACGTAATAAACTAGAGAAACTAAAGGACTTGGAGTATTTTCTTTCTCAGATCTCCTGAAAATGTTATGGTGTTGAAGAAGTCATAACATTTTGCATGATAAGATTGCACCATGTTTCAAGGCTCTTTATAGACACAGGAGCTTCTTTGAAACAGTGTTATAGATTTCGCCTCCGTTTCAAGGAATGTTCAGTAGCTCCTCTGACTGAATGCCGTGAAAAACATTGGTTATTTAGCAATCTATTACTAGCACGCGTTCAGTGAAAAGTGTTGATGGTTTAAAATGTTCGACGACCTTAAAGAGAGAGGTGAAGCAAGTGCCAGGGAAATGGAGTTTGAGTCTCAGCTTATGTTATTTGCTGAAATCATACCCTCAAGAATGTATAACTGGTACAGGCAGAGGGGAGGCCACACAAAAATATTAAATACTCAGAGAGAAACTTAAAATAACACCTGTCAAATTACTTTTGTTTTTGTCCAGGCACTAAATTAGCTTGCATGCTTACTCGTACCCTGGACTAATGTCAGAAACACCCTGTACGTTGTACTTACAACTTCTGAGATAAATGAATAAAAAGTATATGCAGTAACAAATTGCTGAGTACTGGGATTTAAAGAAAAGTGGTTACAAATCTGTAAATCTTATTCATGGAGGTTTTTCGGATTTATTTTACTTATATAATATTCGTAGGCGTATTAACTGTCACTTACAATTGATGATCCGTTATAGAATGTAAATACCGATGAATAATGCAACCACATTGCCACATTGATTTTGGACCCTGTTTTAAAAGAATTCTGTTTACGAAGATAATTATAGTTTTTTAAATTTTGTTGTTCTATACATTTATTATAGATTCTTCTTGATTGTCAAGGGATTCTCTGTATTTCAAATTGTTCTGTGAAATGTATCTTTTTAAGGATGTATTTCGTCGGCATTAGCAGAGAGAGAGAGAGAGGGAGTATATGAGATAATCTGGACTGAATATGTCTGATCTTTTCATCCGTGGGAGTATTGTTATATATATTATATATTGTATTATATAAATATTATTATGATTAGCAAGAATTCGCTAGCAAATTGCCTCTCCCCTCCTTTGTTGGTTGTTGGTTGTTTCATTTACTGCCATGCAATGATCGATAGACCATCTGTCTATCGACTTAAAAACAGGGGTTTAAAAGATTAAAAACGCCCCATTTTTTGATAAAGATCTTTCCTTCCCGAGGCAAAAGTAATCTGGCAGGCGTTTCTCCTACAGGCCAAAACCTCCTGCGGGCAGCAGGTGCAATGAGTCAAAGCATCTGTGATGGACGCCCCTGCCCCATAGGAGGGGATAAAAGGCAAAAGCCCACGAGGTCTCACACACACGCGGGCTGGAAGATGGAGTGAACTTGTAAGACGCCCCCAACACCTGGCCCCACCGATGCCCTTTGCCCTAACCACGTGGCCCTTTCCAAAGTATACTTTTCCTCGTGCCCTTCGACCGTATTCCTCGAGCCCACGCCATTGCTTGGAGTTTCGAGGAGTCCCCATCGCCTTGCCCCTTTACGGAAGCCTCTGCATCTCACCACGTGGAAGAAACTCGCCTCGGAAATCGCAAGTCATCCACGGACCGCCTTCTACGCGCCCTCGAAAATCTGCTAAGGTAAAGTGCCCTGGAAGAGCCCCATTTCAGTCACGCTTTTGTCTCGTAATATTTTTTAAAGAGAAAGCCAGAAATCTCCTTTGTCTAATGTCCGTGCGCCTCTTGCATCTCAGCAGTATTAATTCTTATTACTCCTGGCACCTCAGTTGCAGCTTCGAATTCATTATTCTTTTGTCTATTTTCATTACTGGCGTATAATGTGCATATCTCTCATTTCAGAGGGATCCCATCGTGGAAGCTTCTCGGACTGTGTCTGGAATCCCCATTTTCATTCAATCTACTCTCCTTCAGGGTTCACTTGAGTCTTTTCCTGTACTGATATCATTTATGTAAATACACTTTTAAATGTGCCCACGTGTTTTACGTAATATTTCCCTCAGTAACCAGAGCCCTATGCTCATATGAAATTCTCCTTGTTTTCTCTTTTTTACGTTTTCCTGCCTAATGAAGTCAGAATCACAAGGCAAAATTAACTTAAATTGTTGCTACCTGTCTCACAGAGCATATTTCAAACTAAAACCACGAAAACGTAAAAATGGCGACCTGGGCCAGATCCTCGTTTTTTGCAGTTGCAGTGTTGCTTTATTGCATTTGCAACTTGCCAGATCAGTTATTAGCAAAGCTAAACTGGGTACGAGACAATTACGAACCTTGTGTAAAACCAGCACACAGATCCAGAAAATTCCAATTTAAGTAATGTGTTAATCTTAGCAAAACCTTTTTACAATCGTGACTGTTCCTAGGAATTAGAAATAGGGACGCATGTAATCACTGAGAGAAAAGAACCGCCGTATTAGATTCGTTAATGCATGCCTTTCAGGATAGGTAGTTAGAAATAACCAGTGCTAACCATCCTTTGCTTGAGAATAGTGAAATTCCTTCAGTTTAAAATTCCTTTCTGTGTTCCTGTGTTAAAATCCTTGCCATATTCTTTGCTTCGAGGAATAGTGCGAAAGAAATTCCTCTGTGATAAATTTTACTTCGATTTCAGAATTAGCTTAACTGTTATTTAGGCGCGAATAAATTCCCACGTGGGACACGACGAAGTCAGCTTGCATTGCTGAAAATTTCTCAGTGTAGTTAGAATTCGAGTTAGGTGTTAGGAAAGCGAAATTTAAACTCCGCTTATAGGAAAATTACTAGGCCACAACTGTTATCCTTCAGACGACTGGGAAATTCCCCTGAATCCCAGACGGTATATAAATATACGGGTTCATTCACCCAGAATCTAAAATACCTCGGTGTTGGCCAAACGACCTGCACCCACCCCACCCCATGCCCGCGTGTAGCATTTTTTTTCCCCATTCATTTCCCAGCAAACATTTTTTCTTGGGTTTCCCATTAGTAATTTCTAAGTCCTAAAAGGGACGAATCGTAATTCCAAGTCCTATGACTCCCTAAAATTCTACGTCGACGTGGCGAGAATTCTCCAAATTCCACAAAGTCCTCCAAAATCCCGTGACTCCTAAAAGAGACCCTTCTACGTCGCACGTTGAGAAATTCTCCAAATTCCAGTCCTCAGAGACTCCCTAAAATTCTACGTCAAGACGTGATGAGAATTTCTCCAAATTCCAGTCCTCAGAGACTCCTAAAATTCTACGTCGCACGTGGCGAGAATTCTCCAAATTCCAGTCCTTAGACTCCTGTGGGATCTAATAGTCAGACGTGGCGAGAATTTCTCCAAATTCCAGTCCTCAGAGACTCTTGTAATTCTACGTCGCACGTGGCGAGAATTCCTCCAAACTCCAGTCCTCAGAGACTCCTGGGGCCTCTACGTCGCACGTGGCGAGAATTCTCCAAATCCAGTCCTCAGAGACTCATACAAAATTCTACCCGTCCTCACGTGGCAGAATTTCTCATTCCTGCAGGAACCCAAAATTAAGTCCTTGAGACATTATATAGTGTAGTTCACACATCTAAGCCCTTACGGGACTGATCATTCTAGTTCGTTAGAACAACTCCTTAACTTCACGCTACAGTCGGCCAAGTCCGAGCGTGACAAAATCCAACTACGCCTTCCGAGACGCATATTAGACTTCGCTTCGCCAAGAACAACCACGTCTTTCCAAGACACATCCAATTTAACAAAGAGTCTTTTCAGACATATCCTATACCCATTATTCCAAGATGGCATAATACCAGAGCCCAACAAACGAGGATTTCAAATTCTACATGTCCGCTGGGAAGGACATGGGACTATCGGGCAAGATCTGAGAGCATGGGTTCAAGAGCTCATGCTGGCGCTGAGAGAGCAAGAGAACGTGAAGAGAGAGGAGAGAGAACGTGGAGGAGAGAGAGAGGGCAGAAGAATCTAAGAGCAGGAGAAGGAGAGAACGTAAGAGAGAGAGGGAAACGAATTGCCCAAGAGCAGGAGAGAGAACGAGAGAGAGAGAGAATTGCTCAACGGAGAGAGAGAACGAAGAACGGGAGGAAAAGAACGCAGAGAAAGAGAACGAGAGAGAGGAGAGAATCGCCCAGAGAAAAGGGAGGAACGAGAATGGGAGAGAGAGAGAGAGAACGCCCCCGCCCAGATGCCAGAACGACAGCACGCCACCCCGCCCCTGCCGGGATGAGTGCCCTCAGCCAAGCTCACTTTCATGCCAAAATGGACCGAGTCCGAACCTGGCGTATGGCTTGAAAGGGCCGAACGAGTCCTGGAGTGCTGCGATCTCTCCCCGCGGAACTCTCCCTTGTTCTCACTAATTCCTGGGCGAAAGGCCTCGTTGCTACCACGCCCTTCCCGCCGACGATCGGGGAATTGGGAAGCCGTACGCCAAGCAGTTACGGCGTGCGAGATTACCCCCGAGCGGTGGAGGAGACGCGGAGAGAGCAGCCCAGAGAAGAAGGCCAGACTTGGTCCGATTGGGCGTACCATTCGAGCGGGCGTTGACAAATGGCTCGATTCCGGGGCGCCACTGCACCGCCGAGGTACTCGAGCGGTTTAAATTGAGCATTTCCTGCGCCACGCCCTCCTGCCCTCGCCACCCATATAGTGGAAAAGCCCCAGCAACACTCACCGAGTGTTGCCGAATAGCAGATATGTGGGAAACCACCACCCTCAAGAAGGATCCATGGGGGCGGAAGATAATCCTCTGCCTCCCTCGGAGGAACAAATTCCCTACAAAATGGGAACTCCGGCAAGCCCATAACTTGCCATTATTGCAAGAAAACGGGCATTCTTTCAACAGTGCCGGAACAAGAAACCGGCTCTCTCTCCCGGAAAACTGACAACAACCCCTGCGCCTCCAGGCAGCAGCGAAAGACTTTTAGCCAGACCTTTGCACGGCGTGCAAGGTCTATGGCCATTCTCCGCATGGGCAAAATGCCCACGCACAATAAATCAACTACTCCCCGCCGCCTTGGCCGCCACAGATCCTCAGTCATTAGGCCCTCCGCCGAAGGGCCTGTATACGTGGCCCCTCCACGAGGTAGCGAGCCGCGCTACCGAAGTCACTGCTTTCGAGGACTCGGGCGCGAAATCTCCTCATCCGGGGGGACAGAGTTCCTACGGAGCTTATCGTCAATAGACGAAAACTCGTCACGATCGAGGGAATAAATCAGTTTAAAATGATACCCCACGGTCCAATTGAGAGTCACAAGACCTCACCAATCCAAAATTTGCAATCTTGCAGTAGCAAGCATCTCCTGAGGCTGGTGACGGCTGTCCTGGGACAGGACTTCAGTCCCCACCGAAATCACGACAATCTAGGGGTCCACATTCCTCGAATCATCGCGGGCGCGAAGAGTCCTCCCCGCTCCTCAGCCAAGACTGGCGCCCCTGGGTACCAGGAGGACGTGCAGTCCCCACCAGTGCACCTGAGTACAATGTACAGTGGTCTCCGACGGTTCCCGATCCCATTCCCAGTGCCCGGCCCTGCCTCAGTGCAGTGCCAGGCTCCCAATCAGATCTCCCTCAGGAGATGCTACCCTCTGCCGTGCCACTTGCATGCCCCGAGCAGGCTAAGCTTCGGTCCGCCCTGACCGACGGTGCCCAAGAAACCTCTGAGCGCGCCGATTCTGACTTTCCCTAGTGCCAGCGCCAGAGCGCCACGCCGATTCCATTCACGGATCCAACTCAGGACCCCCTCTTCCCCGGCCTGGCACCGCTACCAGCGCCGTCAGAGACGGTTCCTCCCGACCACCGCGAAGCTCACCTGCAGGTGGCCTTCAACCCGGCCTGAGCTGGTCAACAACACCCGAGCCGCACGCCACCCCGACCGCCTCCCTCTGCCTCAGCCTGCCGCCATTTTAAAATTGCAAGTCAGATTCTGCCATCTCACTTGGCCGATGAACTACAAGAGCCGCGACGGATCATGGCAGAACCCCGCACGAACACCTCCTGGCGTCAGCCGTCGCATCAGCAGGCCCAGGTGGTACCGCGTGCTCCGGTCGCGGGCCCTCCGCTTCCTGGCCGAGGACGACTGTCCCATTAAGAAAGACTCGAGGCAAATTACCACGGCGTGGACATTCCAGGTAATTTACAAAGAGCTCTAGAGCTCCCATGGCACCTGTGCCACCATTTCATTTTCGAAGGTCTTGGCACCCCTAATCCAGAAGGGGATGTCAGACCCTCCTCTATCTTCTTCCGTTCCTCAGAACTGCCATCTCTTACCATCCTCTACTAATCTTCCCTTAAATTATCCCCACAAGAGGCAATTAAATACGGGATACCATTCCCACACAATGTATAAATCATTAAGAATAACAGAGTGAGAAGTGGCACGCCCTTGCGCTTCATACCTGGCACCGGGCGTGGCGTGTCAGCCCCTCCTGAAGGAGCCGCTGGTGCGCACTTCTCCTCGCCCTGGGACTGAAGTGATAGTCCGGGCCGTAATTTATAGGCAAAGGACGATAAATTCCTGCCAACACAATAAAACCTCACTCTTTTTCCCTAGCTCTTCTTGCCAATATCGTTTACTTTTAGTCATTTAGTTATCTTTATTTTAATGAATCGCGAGTCATAAACTCTTACCTCTGTGATTTAAATGCCCTTTTGTAAGCTCTGAGGACGGTCCCACTGCTCATATGCGGTCAAGTTTTCATTCGTAACGTCTTGGTAATTTTTCTTTTGTTATTATTATCCCTTTCCCTTCCATTCCTTCCAAGATCGCTGTTTGTCCTACCTCACATCTTTTTGTCTGCTCGCCCCGTCATAACATTGAGTAGGCAGTGGACGATAAAATTAGCGAGTTTAAGGTTAGCGAATTAAAACTCGCGAATACTCCGCCCGCATACCGACTGTCAAAATCCCCGGTGTGGTCATCCTCAGCTCATGAACGATAGCTGAGCCAAGTACGTTAAAACGAAGATAAATTATCAATGCGAATATGTATAGTCATTACAGTATCGCTAAAAGGGGATGTCATTTACAAAAATAAACGCTGTTTTTCATTTACACAGCCTCTTCTGGAAGGCAGATTGTACTAACCGCATGCATTTTATCTAAAATTAAGTAAACGTGTATTTTAATTCTGAACAATAACCTTCTTTTCATTTGTTGGCCATAGCCTCATATATGTGGTCCTATAATCTTAATTAATTCACAATTGTTCGAGTTTCACTTTATAAAGTTACCAGGGTAACCAAATCTAAAGTAATTATTCTTTGCAAGTGTTTAAATCACTTTGCGTCTGTTAACGAAAATTGTCCCAATGTGTTATTAAAAGTAATGTCTCAGCTTATAAACCCTTAGAGTAAAAGTTCATTGCAAGGCAGAAATGTAGAGTAACGTAAAGCATTTGGTCATTCTGAATATCGATGTACACACCAAGGAGGTATGTACATCATCTTGTATGGGGAGGTATTATGATTAGCAAGAATTCGCTAGCAAATTACCTCCCCTCCTTTTGTTGTTGTTGGTTGTTCATTTTACTGCCAGTCGTGGCCGATCGATAGACCATCTGTCTATCGACTTAAAACAAGGGTTAAAAGATTAAAGGTTCTCCCATTTTTGATAAAGATCTTCCTTCGAGGCAAAAGTAATCTGGTTTGGCGTTTCTCCTACAGGCCAAAACCTCTGCGCGCAGCAGGTGCAATGAGTCAAAGCATCTGTGATGGACGCCCCCCCATAGAGGATAAAAGGCAAAGCCCACGAGGTCTCACAGACACACGCTGGCTGGAAGATGTGGAGTGAACTTAGAAGACGCCTCAACACCTGGCCCCATCGATGCCCTTGCATCCTAACCACGTGGCCCTTCAAAGTATACTTCTCTCGTGCCCTTCAAACCGTATTCCTCGAGCCCACACGCCATTGCTTGGAGTTTCGAGGAGTCCCCATCGCCTTGCCCTTTACGAAGCCCTTGCATCTCACCACGTGGAAGAAACTGTCCTCGGAAATCGCAAGTCATCCACGGACCGCCTACACGCCCTCGAAAATCTGCTAAGGTAAGTCGCCCTGGAAGAGCCCCCATTTCAGTCACGCTTTGTCTCGTAATATTTTCTTAAGGAGAGCCAGAAATCTCCCTTGTCTAATGTCCGTGGCGCCTCTTGCATCGGCAGTATTAATTCTTTTATTACTCCTTTGGCACCCTCAGTGCAGCTTGAATTCATTATTCTTGTGTCTATTTTCATTACTGGCTATAATGTGCATATCTCATTTCAGAGGGATCCTATTTCGTGGAAGCTTCTCGGACCGTGTCTGGAAATTTTCATTCCCAGTTTCATTAACTACTTGAGTTCCTCTTTCCCCGTTGGATACTGTCATTTATGTAAATACACTACTTTAAATGTGCCCACGGTTTTACGAATATTTCCCTCAGTAACAGAGCCCTATGCTCATATGAAATTCCTCCTTTGTTTCCCTCTTTTTACAAGCCTGCACTACGAAGTCAGAATCACAAGGCAAAATCAACTTAAATTGTTGCTGTTAACTTCACAGAGCATATTTCAAACTAAAACCACTTGAAAAAACGTAAAATATATATATATATATATATATATATATATATATATATATATATATATATATATATATATATATATATATATATATATATATTAAGTATATATATATATTATATGGATAGGACTTGAAAAAACGTCAAGTTGTTTCATAACTTTCTTATAATATACGTTTGAATTTTGCAGAAATCATCCTAAATATGCATGCTTTTGACCGCTGTCCTTTACTAGTGTAGGGAAATGGTTGGCAGATTTAGTCTTGCAAAGTTGAACTGCATCCCAGTGATTTTTTCCATCTCTTGGAGTATCCTATGTCTGAAATGGGTTTTCAGTTGACAATTATTGGTTTTTAACCTTCCATTATCTTAACTAGAGGAGAACAGAGTGACTATGAGAGGCCTAGGTGAGCTTGCAGATCCTAATTAGACTGGTTTCGCCAGTCAGTCCGTTTTATCTGAGAAAATTTTAAATTCATGTCTCAGGTGCATGATGGGAGGTTTTTCTAATTGTAGATGAAAGTACTGATGCTGTACAAAGCATTTTTTGGTAGCACGTTGTATGTTGATGAGGTAATTCTCTGTTTTCTGTTAGAGGTTCATTGCAGGTGTTAGCAACCGAGGAATTGTATTGTATAACCTTGTAGTCGAAAATGTCAAGGTCAAATTGGTACTACTCTAGAGTATGGTCATTTGGTCAGCTGTATGTTGTTGAGGTCATTTAGGGTTCATTCATCCCGAATCTAAAAATAACTGAAGATGGTCAGGCGTTTATCATGAAATGTATATGTCCCATTTGCGAGGCTATTTTTCCATGCTTTCATTTCCCAGAAATACATTTTTCACGTGATGTTTCCGTACTAGTAATTTCAAGTCGAAAGGGATTTCAGATTCTTTCATTTCTGTTGTGAAACCACTAAAATTCTCCATGTCAAACCCGCGTGGTTGTCTCCCATATGGTTGATCCTCAGACTTTTAAGCAATATGTTGTCTCCAAATTCCATTTTTTCTCACATAAATGCGTTGACAACATACTGCAAATTTGTCCCATTAGAGACTTGTCGTTTTTTTGGCTTTCTGTTCAGTTTAAATAAATTAATGCAATCAGGTACGCAGATTTCTGTAAAAGTCAGTTTCTGGATCTCCTAAAACTTTGGTTGAATGCTATTAGACAATTATTTCTCAAAGACACTCTCAAACAAAATTGTCGCTGAATGCCCCCAAATTTCAAATTCAGTCTTGTAGGTGCTGTGTTGAGGCTTCTCCAAACAGCAGGTTCTCAACTCAAACATTTCAAGAGTCATGGCTTGTCATTATATGTTGTCGAGACTCATGTACAAAAGGTTCAGCGTCAGGCGTTGTCGAGGTTTCTCATTTTGCAAATGATGTTGAGCCTTTTGAGACAGTTGTATACTGAGATTCAAACATCAAGGCCAATCATTGGACCCAGTCATTCTAGTTCGTTAGCCAACTCATTCCTTCAGCTACAGCGGCCAAGTGACGGCAATGTACAAAATATAGTCTTCCAGACAAGTTAAATTCGTTAAGCCAAGAACAACCAGCGTCTTTCTTGTCATTGTTTGAAACAAAAAGTCTGATCGCTGTTAAAGGACTAATCACTGACGGAAACTTTTCTGATCCACTCTCCCTTCTATTGTGTCAATTCCTGTTCTTGTCCTTACGTGGAGAGAGGTCTTTTCTGTCACAGCCTGAGTCTTCTTGTCATATCATATACCCATTATTTGTCAGAGATGGCTAATACCCAGGAGCCCAACAAAACGAGGATTTACAACGTCTTCATTGTCCGCTGGGAAGGACAAGGGACTGTTCTTGTCATTTATGAGAGCATGGGTTCAAGGCTCGATAGTGGAGCTGATGCCAAGGCCTGTTCTTAAAGAGAAGCGTGAGGAGAGAGAGAGTCACCGTCTGCCACTGAGGCTCCAGGTGCTAGGCGAGGTTAACTGAGATCTTTCTTTCTGCATACTGGATTGCCCCTCAAGGTCTGTTCATGCCAAAATGGACCGAGTCTGTTTTCTGTCAACTTGAAAGGGCGAAGGTCCTGGGTTGCTGCGATCTGTCCCATGGAACTCTCTTGTTCTCATGATTCTGCTACCAAGGCCTGTTTCTTTTCGCCCTTTATGCGAACGATGGTTTCTTTGTTGCCGTCGCTACCAAGTTCTGTTCTTGTCATTTACCCCGAGGTGTTTTCGTTGAAGAGGAGCAGCCCAAGGTCTGACTTGTCGATTTAGGCGTACCGAGGTCTTTTCGTCAAATGGTCGATTCGGCCAAGGTCCACTTTCTCTTTGCCGCTTTCGAGCTGTTTAAATTCGAGCATTTCCCCTGCGCATGCTGCCCCTCTTTTCTCGCCACTTTGTATGCCAGGAAGGTCTCTTCTTACCATTTAATTTACCGAGTTCTTTTATGTGAAACCCACCACCCTCAGAAGGATCATTTTCGGAAGATAAATCAAGGATCACCACTCGGAGTTCAAATTTGCACAAAAATGGGAACTCGGGCAAGCCTGACTGAGCCACTTTTGCAAATACAGCTAGGTCACTCCTCGAAGTTGTATGTGCGGAACAAGAAACGGCTCCTGTTACTGAGGTCATTTCGGTCATTGTATGCTCGCCTGACAGGTCATTGACATTGTATAGACCTTTTGAGGCCATTTTTGTCCATTGTATGGGCAAAATGCCGCCAAGGTAATTTTATGGGTCAATTTCCCAGGTCGTTTCCGTCATTATATCCCCAGTCTGAGGCCCTGTCTGCTGTCGGGTTATTTCTTGTCACTGTATGCCAGCAAGGCCTTTTCCTTGTCATTATATGTTGACGAGGTCTTGCAATCCTGTCATCCGGGAAGAAAATTTGCTTTAAACTATAACGTCTCAATAGCTCCTGAAATGTTGGCAGGAATAAATCAAAGTAAGATGGGAGCTCCCTTGGTCCAATTGAAGTCTAATACCTCCGTCAATGGTGTGAATCTTGCTGGTTAGGAAGCCATCTCCCGGAGGCTGTATGTTTCAGATAGACAGTGGAATTTCCAGTCCCTGCCGAAAGCCTCAGACAATCTGGGGTCCACAGGTGTCCCAGATCATTCGTCTTTCGGGTAATCCTCACCCTCTTCTCCCTTCCAACTTTGGCGCCTTGTTACCAGTTTTATATGATGTGCCCACCAGTACCTGGGTACAATGGTACGTTACAAATAGATAGCGAAAATCCAGTGCCCGGATTCTGCAAGAATAATTAGCGCATGTGCCAGGGCCCACACATCTATCCCACATATATATGTATGTATGCCATGTATGTATTGCCGGTGCCACTTGCATGCCCGAGGTTTGCCAAGCTAATTTTGTCGTCAAACTGACCCAGTGAGTATTCACCTCTGATAGCGCCTTATATTATTCCTTATTTTCTCTGTCTTTGAATGCGCCGATTGTGCCGTATAGGACTCAATAGGACCTCTCTTCCCCCGGCCTGGCATATTTGGCGTCGGTCAACAATTGGTTCCTCCCGACCACGAAGGGAGCTCGCCTGCGAGTGCGGCCTGTAACCGATTTCACCTGATATGGTCGCGTTACCCTGATTGCCGCTCAAAGCGCCAGCAGTTAAATAGGTTTCTAATCAGCCCGTCGAACGATGTAATGATTATATCAGAAGTGTGCCATATCTCACTTGTTTTGATGAACTGCGTAGAGGAACGGATCATGGTAGGCTGCAAATACACTCCTTACAGATCATCTGAGGCATCCAGCAATGCATTGTGGTCCATCCTTTTTCTTTAGACTCGATTGTTGAAGCCCTCCGCTGTGATAGGACATTTTCCATTCAAAAACTCGAATGGCAAGTACCACTTTTATTGAAGGTTTAGTTGGTCAAGAATTTGGGGAGCTCTCCCAAGCTCCCATAACCTGAGGCTACCTTTAGTGGTTCATGTGGAGGTCTTGGACAATCTAAGGCAGAAGGAATACAGCCATTCTCAAATTGTCTCACCGTTGTCACGTAGTAACTCTAGACGTCCTCTACTAATCTTCCCTTAAATTATCCCCTGAATGCAATTAAAATCCTCAGTATATTGATTACCTTTATCAATTGTTATAAATCATTAACGAATAATTGGAAGATGAGAGGTGAATTGCGCCCATCCTGGCACGGGCATTTAATGCCAGGTACCAAGCATCCAGTGGGAACGGTGCTTTGGCTGGGACTGAAAGGATATTGGCCTTAACCTATGACACATGGGACGATAAAATTCCCTAACGAGAATGGAACCCTCACTCTTTGCTTCCCTTAGCTCTTCGCCTTAACATTTACTTTCTTCTAGTCATTTAGTTATCTTGGTGTTAATGAAACGCGAGAAACAGCCTCTTGCCCTTGTGATTTAAATGCCCTTTTGGGCTCTGAGGACGGTCCGTGACTTTCATACTTGGGAGAAGAGAGCATTCGTAACGTCGATAATTTTCCTTTTGTTATTATTATCCCTTTTCCCCTTCCATTGGGAGGAGGAGAAAGTTTGATTAGATTAGTCTGCTGAGCCCCGTCATAACATTAGGTTGGCAGTAGACTTGAATCCAGTTTAAGGAGAGGAAAACCTTATTAGAAGACAACGCCCGATGTTAAATTCCCGGTGTGTGGGTCAAGATTAACATCAATTGGTAATATTAAATATGATATATGTATATATATAAATATATAAATTATCAATGCGAATATGTATAGTCATTACAGTATCGTGTAAAAGGTGTCATTACAAATATATATGTTTTCATTTACACAACCTCTTCAAGGCAAGATATATACTAACCGTATATATTTATCTAAATTAATAATATATGTATTTATATACAATAACCTTTCTTTTCATTTGTATAGCCTCATATATGTGGTCTATAATCTTAATTAATTCACAATTGTTATCGACTTTATAACCTTGCCAGTGGAGTAATCAGGATCTAAAAATGGGAACTCTTTTGCAAGTGTTTAAATCGCTGCGTTCTGTAAAAAAATATCCCAATGTTATTAGAAGTAACGTCACATTTTCATAAAACCATTAGTAAAGTTCATTTTAAGGCAGAATGTAGAGAGTAACGGAAAGCATTTTAGTCGCTCATTACTTGAAATCAGTCTTGTAGGCGAAGAATTGTGTATGTACATCATCTTGTATGAAGGTATTATGATTAGCAAGAATTAAGCTAACAAAGTAGAACCTCCCCCCGTTCCAGTAGTTGTTGTTGGTTGTTCAATTCCTTCCAGACATAGGCCATCTGTCCTATGGGCATCGGACTTGGGAATTTAAAAGATTAAAAGCGCCACCCATTTTTGATAAAGATCTTTCCTATGAGGTAAACGTAATCTGGCTTTTAGTTTTCTCCTACAGGTTTTGCAACCTCCCTGCAGGCAGCGAGGTGCAATGATTCAAAAGCCGCTGTGTTGCAGACTGGTCCCATAGGAAAAGGGAAAAGCAGGTCTCAGTTCCCCCTTCGATAGCCTTGAAGAAGATTTAATCGTTTTGATACGTCCTCAACACGTATATATAATATGCCCTTGCATATATAACCGTGGCCCTATATAAATATACTTTTCCTCGTATATATATATACATTCCTCGACCCACACGCCATTGCTTGGAGTTTCGAGGAGTCCCCATCATTCCCCCTTCAAAAGCCCTTGCATCTCACCCGTGGAAGAAACTGATCTAAAAAGTCATCCACGAGCCTTCTACGCCCTCGGAAAATCTGCTAAGGTAAAAGTGCCTGAAGATTTTCAGTCAGCTTTTGTCTCATAATATTTTCTATAAATATATAGCCAGATAATCTCCCATATATATCTATATATATATCTTGCACATGCATATTATATTCTTTTACTCCTTTGGCACCCTATGCATATATAAATATATATATTCTTTTGTCTATTTTCATTACTATATATAATGTACATATCTATTTCCAGATATATGCTATTTCGTGAAGCTTCTCGGATATATATGAATTTATTGAATTCAACCTACAGGTTCCTCTTTTATGACTAATGTTTTGACTTATGTAAATAACTCAGTCTTAAATGTACTTACGTGTTTCACGCCTATTCCCAGGAAAAGGCCCTAGGTCATATGAAATTCTTGGTTTCCTCTTTTTTTACTTTCCTTAGAAGTCAGAACCCTTTGGCTAATTTGAGAAACTGTTGCTACCTGTCTCCTACCGTGAGTCAAACTAAACTGTATATATAATAAATATAAAAATATATATATATATATATATATATATAATACACTACACACACATATATATATATATATATATATATATATATATATATATACACACATACAATCATGAATACAAATGTTGTTTAATATCAATTCACGCTATTATATAATATATATATATATTATCATATATAATTTTATAAGTGATAAATGGATCGTATATATATATATCTTGATCGCATATACATTCGTAATATATTGTCTGATGCACAATTTTTAAGTACCTATTAAATTTCAACATACATACATACATAATAAAAAATATAGCTCATATATATAGATACCTGAAACTCTATATATATATATATATATATATTGATCTCTCTAAGCAGTTCTCCAATCAGAAAGAAAAAAATCGCAAGTGAAAAATCAAACTAAAATTTATAAAAGAATTGTGTGTTTAAACAAGAAATATACTAGAATGAAAGGCATCACTACCATCAAATAACTGAACTGTTTCTTTTAATTCATCAGCAAAACTAAAGGAACAAAACATGTCATCGATCACTTATGCAAAATTAATCCTCTTCACTGTTAGTCAGTAAATGAAACCGTTTTTAAAACATTTTGAATAAAAAAATTTATTGTTAAATTCAAAATTTATAACTAGAATTCACAATCTTCAAATTTAATGTTACTTTTAAAAACAGAAAATAAAATTAATTTGGAGTTGGATTGTAAAAAAAACTATATCATAAAAACTTGAATTTACCAAGAAATTAAATTAATCATTTCAAAATTTAAACTATCAAAATTAAGATTTGGAAAGAAAATCTTAATAAGTGAAAATTAAACCAAGTATGCAATGTTAAATTATCAAGAAATATTTAAAAATGCTAGGTAAAGAAATGTTTGTCTCATCAAAAAAAAAAAATTGCAAACACAAGAACACACAAAATACACAAAAGATTTATCAAAAATAAAAACTTAGTAAAATTTTCTCAACACAAAATTGTTATAACCTGGTAACAACAAGTAAAATCTCACTTTACAAAGGTTGAAACTGTAAAATCCCTTAGTAGCTCAGGATTCACATTAACACACTTTTTTGTCTGGTGCCATTACAATTTAAACAATTTCACTAACTTCAGATATCTAAAGCTATATTTAATACCATTGATCACAAATGTCTTATGCTTAATTACTCTCTTTTAAGAAATAGAAGAGAGAGAGAGGGAGAGAGAGAGAGAGAGAGAGAGAGAGAGAGAGAGGAACCAAACTGAACGGTGCTGAAATAAAGAATGAATATGATCTGAGGATTCCATGAAATCAACAGTTATATGACGTCATTAATTCATTTTGGGGATGGGGATATAAAAAAATTCATAAAAGCAGGAGGTGAGGTGCAGCTTGGCAAAAATGTTTTGAGGCACAATCTTACAAAACATGACGCAACTGCTGTGGTTCTGTGCAGATACTATGCTATTCTTCGTAAAAGGGCATATGCTCACCAGAGTCATTGAATTACATTACAAAACCTTTCTGCCAGATGCTTGTCAAACAAAGCTTTACAGAAATCTGTACATGATTCAAACAGATGGCAGTTGTTATTCTGGGGTGGAATCCTGCAAACACGTGAATTAAAAACAAAGCAAAAACTCACAACATGTGTCCTTTATCTGTGATGACAGATGAAGTGAAACAAACCCCTTTGCTATGACAACAATGTTCATTTGAGATCAAAATATAGTACATCTTTTTATTTCAGTATATACTATATATACATAATACATGATAAATAGAAGAGTAAATATGTCAAAACTATGACAGGATATACATATTATACAAGGCAACATCATGAAAATATATATTATATGTATATATATATATATATTCACCGTTTAAATTGTTTATACTAAGAGGCGTGGCTCCATTGATAAAACAATGCAGTGGTCACTGCCACATTCATATTCAACTGCTGAACTCCAGTGCAAGGAAACTTTCCATAACATTACCCCCAACATACACTTACACCCAAAGCTCAACAGCAGTGGTCGAATCCACCTACACTTACACTGTACCATGCACCTTCATCTTTCGTTTAAACACCTACACCTAATCAAATCGGCTAATGGTTCTTCCTCTCCCTTTCCCCATTCTTTCCACTTTATCAAACCATCTCAAAACACTGATCCATTGTTTCACCTATGCTGACCTTTTTTTGTCACTCTTACTTATATGCACATTTGTCACCATTTAATTTCTTTTTTTTAACGCCACATGTCAGACATCTTCAACATCTAAAACGTTTTATCTTCAATTTGCATTCAGAATCCACATTTCACTCCCATAAAGGAGAGCTAGTTCAGTTGTAGCTTCTAACATTCATATCTTGGCTTTCATAGGCACTCCAAGTTTCTTCCTAATCTTTTGCACATACCCTGCTACCTTCCTCACTCCACCTCTTCTCTCACCCTACCATCTTCAGTTTTATTTACTTACGAGAATCATCCGCCTTCATCTTTGAACATCCATATGAACATTCATTGATCTGTCATTATAGTTTAAAAATCCGAGTTCACATTAGCTTAACTTTCTCCGTTTACAAACATTTTCACACTTTCACCAGCTAATGCATTTCTTCACGACTATGTGTATTCAGTACTATATCATCTAAATATCAGCCATTCCGTACTACATTCACGACTCATTTCCTTATTCCACACCTATACTCTTACACCTCATCAGTCATTTACATCAGTGAATTGTAACATATGCTTCACTTCCATCCGAAAAAAACTTTTAATTACTCGGTAACTTTATCATCAGTGCTATACATCATCAGCAACCTCTGCCGATCTGTTTTAATCTTTTTCATTGGCCCGTGTATGCCATATGATTAGTTTTTTTCCGTATACTCTTAAACTTTTCCCATGGCTGGTTCATAATAGACACTTGATCAGTACACCCTCTTCCACGTCTAAATCCATAGTGGCTTCGCATTTCAGCCCTGTGGATATCTGTGGTTTCCCTTCAGTCAAAGTTCTTGCACTTCACTTTACCATTAATCCTAAGTAACGATATGCCCCTATAATCCTAACAGCCGCATCTGTTACTTCTACTTTTATAATAATTGTAATTGATTAGCAAAATTCACTCTTACAAGGATAATCTCAAGGTCATTTCCTCACCACTAATCTTACCCGGAAATCTTATTGAAAGTGTCAAAGATCTCACTAAACATGCAGCGACTTACACTGGTATTGAAGTAAGCCAGGTAGTCTCCATTTTGGTTGAGGCCGAACGTTGCATGGCAGATGTGCATGTCGAAGGGATAGTATTTAAGGTCGAAGTTACAGTCGAAGGAGGAGACGAAAGTCTCTTGGAGATCCAGATAAGCGTCACTTCCACCTTTATATCTGAAACATTCTGTTAGAGGGGTGGGGAGATAGATTAAGAAAGGGGTATGAACGTACAGTGTTCGGATATTTTTATACCACCTGCAATTAGAGGAATGTTTCTGCGAAAGATAACGTAATGCTGAAGTGTAGTGTTGGATATCAAGGTCGGTACAGCTTCTAAAAATTAAAATTATTTATTTGTATTGTTCTCAGTGTAGTTATAAATTTTATTTATATATTTTTTTTTAGTTTCTTGGAAACTCCCTGTTTGCACACTGAAGAAGATTAGGTTTAGTCAGAATTAGATGCTTAGAACTATACTTATTTCAGATTTTGATATAGTGCAGGTACCAATCTGTTCCATTCCATTTCATTTCACATCTTGATAATGCAGACTCTATGTGATTTAGAAGGTTAAGATATCATGATGAAATATTCTGTGTGGAACTAAAAAAAATTGTATAAAGCGAGTTGTGGATAAAATGTTTTATGAAACATTTTGTCTGGTGTAGTGTCATTTATTGCCCTAAGTTCTTTTCTCTCCTACACTCCTTCCAGCTGTAACTCGTTTCATTAATGTTTTATCCCGATTTCAATTGTACTGATTTCTTGGTATTCACTTGCAAAGTAAATAAGCCACACGCCTTGTTCAGATATACATGCAATATTTACAATTTTTCCTCCCCAGATTTGGGTAGAATTATTGTGAAAGGTTGTGGAGTATTTTAGCTTTCTTAAAACGACTTTCGTCTCTTTGACTTTTTGAAAGACATGCGATAAATACTTGCAACAGACATATCTAGTTTCTCATTACGACTTAGCCACCCAATGGAACTAAAATGTCAGTTGTCCTATTTACTAGTAGCTGCTTTTTCCCCTCAACTCCAACTTTAACGGCTGTCAAGATGTGGTACACGTTTTCATACGTCCTGTAAGACATGTAGTCCTCAAAAACAGCATTCTGCAGCAAGTACCCTGGTACCCATATGCTTCCGTTGGGAAGTATGTTCTCACGGCTGTTGTCCCTCAGTTGTAACAAGGCGATTCGGTCGTCTTTCCATGGACTGGGCTCTAAAGTTCGAAAAATGTTTCCTTCTTCGATATATTTGGTGGAGGTGAAGTTACACCTATAATGGTGATGATACAAAAGATTACACTTGACCTAATTTGCTTTGCTTCATCACAAATTAGGGTGTTCTCTTGTCGGCAAGAAATTTACTTCTGCATACTGTCTCAGAGCCTGGTCTGAATCATAGGGTACAAGCCTTGATGGCCAACCCTGTCATTACTCCAATTTCCTTCCTATGACTAGAGAACACATGTATGTATGAATTGGTGTGTGTCTTCTTTGTACCTTAAATTTTAAAGTTTCCTCTTCCCTCTTTACCAGTACATCCAGAAAAGAAATTTCTCCCTCCTTCTCTTCTTCTATTGTGAACTTGATCTGTTCATTTAGTTTATTTATGTTTTCTAGGAACTTGTGTAGTTCTTCCCTTTCTCGCTTATAAATAATCAAGATGTCATCCACGTATCTTACCCATTTGATAACATTTAAGTTCCCTTTATTTAATTTACCCACCTCTTCCGTTTCAAGCCATTCCATAAAAATGGTAGCTAAGACCGGCGAAAGACTCGAACCCATAGCCACGCCATTTTTTTGTATGTAATGGTTCTCACCCCACTTAAACACATTGACGCTGAGGGCTGCTGACACCAGTTTTATCAAAACGTCATGATGTAGGTCACATCCATATTCTTTTTTTTATTTCCATCTCTTCTTGACTGGTCCGTTGGTAAACAGGGAAGTTACATCCAAACTCGCAAATTTACAATCATTTGCTTTAATTTTAGATAATTCATCTATAAGGTTAATTCATCTATAAGGTTCATGTTTGTTTTAGATACCTTTCAGATACCAACCCCACCCATTTTCCCATTATGTTGGAAAGGAATTTCTCCAGCCTCCTTTGCGGTGATGTTGTCGATGCCACGATCGGTCTTAGCGGGCACCCTTCCTTATGGATCTTTGGATGTAACTTCACTGTTTACCAACGTACCAGTCAAGAAGACGATGGAAATAATAAAAAATATGGAGGAAGGGGTTTCCACGTGGCTTAGATCATGAGATAAAATTGTTGTCAGCAGCCCTCAGCGTCAATGTTTATGGTGAAACCATTACATAAAAATGGAAAAATGGCGTGAAGTGTCTGAGTCTTTCGCCGATCAGCTAAGATTTTGTGGAATGGTTTGAATCGGAAGAGGTGGGTAAATTAAATAAAGGGAACTTGAACATCATCAAATGGGTAAGATACGTGGATGACATCTTGATTATTTATAAGAGAGAAAGGGAAGAACTACATAAGTTCCTAGAAAATTTAAATAAACTAAATGAACAGATCAAGTTCACAACAGAAGAAGAAAAGGCGGGAGAAATTCCTCTCTTGAATGTATTGGTAAAGAGTGAAGGGGAAAATTTAAAATTTAAGGTGCACAGAAAGAAGACACGCACCAATCCATACATACATATGTTCTTTAGTCATAGGAAGAAATTAAAATGGGAGTAATGACAGGGTTGGCTACCAGGACTTATAGGATTTGTAGTCCCACCTTAGACAAAGAGCTGAATACCTGAGTGAGGAGTTTGGGAGATTAGGACCCCTAAGTATTGTGGGAATAAAACACATCAAGACAAGAAAACTATTTTGGGAGAGGAAGGGTAAAAAGCAACATTTGAAAGGGAAGAAACAATTACAGTGCTGACAACAACACTGTTATACACATCAACAGGAAGCTAGATAAAATTAAATTGATAGGCAGTTACAAAACACCATTAGGAATAATACAGCAGAAACAAAAAGTTTGGTAGAGGGGAAGAGGTAAGAGGTGGGGGTATGGCATGGGTAGGTGTCTAGATTGTAAGAGCTGTGCTTCATGAAAGCTGCAAATCTTGCAGAGAACGAGGAAAATAACATAAACAAAACATTAGGCACTACAGTCAGACGTAGGCAGTCGCCAAGCACTGTCGGGAAAAAGACCACAAAATAGACTGGGAGAATATGAATTTTTTGTACAGGAACACTAACAAAACGGCCAGACTGATTGTAGAGAATGTCTTTGTAACATGCACAAACAATGTAATGGCTGGAAACGGATTTGAAGACAACCTATCAAGAATAGTCGTATACTCTACATTTAAAAAAAAATGCAAAAAACAAGAGACCATTTGAACAATGAACATCTGGAAGAAGCTGCAGGTAGCCAAAGGCCAAGGTCACGAGGGCGGGGCCATACAAGAGAAGGAGGGTAATTAAAGGATAAAGAAGCCAGCACACGGAAAAGGGCTTTAATCCACTCCCCCCCACACATATAAATACGGCTGGACTACAGTACGTGTTCGGTCATTCCACGGATACTTAATAATGAGGACTGTTATTCATAGAAAGCTGGTAACTTCTCTTGAATCTCCACTAGATACCATCCATTTTTTATGAGGTCCTGTTAGTAATTGTATTAATGCACAGAACAATTGTGTAGGTGGTTGAGTTATATTATATATATTACATATATATGTATATGTAAATATATATTATATATATATTATATATGTTATATATATATCTATATATATATACATATATGTATTTATATATACATGTATGTGTAAAATATATATATATATATATATATAATATTTATATATATATATATATATATATATATATATATATATATATATATATATATATATATATTCGTTGTCTTTATGTATATGATTTTCTAATGGTACTAGAAAATAACTATGATTTTACGATGACCACTTGTATATAGCCTACTGTAGACCGCGTTTCATCCAGCTTGTGTCGATTGCCATACCTGTATCCGCAGCTGAATCAAACCAAGGTCAACATTCACCATCACAATTTTGTTGATCTTGAGGCTGATGGTCAAGGGCGTCCTTTTGAGATGAGGACGGTGGGCGCGGTAGGATGTGGGCAGGGCACGTAGGGTGGCGCAGTTTTCGTCGGAGCCAGCCCCACAATCGTTCCGCCGTCACCGTTTTGATTAGGAATCCACACACGCCGTTGTTGCACGTGAATCTGCCAACTGGTCGAGTGGTAGACAGTTTTAAGATATTGTTGAAACTAGCTTTGATGGATTCACCTTGAAATCAGTCAATCAGCTGGTTCTCTAGATTTTAGCATAATAAGGTGAAGTGGCGTTCCGTTGCTGCACGTGAACTAGCGCTGCCAACAAAGAGTATTAGAAAGTCTTAAGCTCTCGATGAAGCTTTTGCTATGGCGAATTCACCTCGAATTCGGTTGATCATTATTAGTTCTCTCTAGATTGTACATATAAAATCAGGTATGTTCTTTGTTGCATGTGAATTCATCCTTGGTTAACGGTTATTATAAAGTCTTAAGATCTCGTTGAAGCTTTTGCCTTGATGAATTCACCTTGAATTCAGTTAATCATTAATGGTTCTCTCTAGATTTTACATACCAATTCACGTAGGCTGCGTTGTTGCAGGTGAATTCATGCTGGGTTAATGACTAATAGACAGTCTTAAGCCCTCGTTGAAACTGGCTATGATGAATTGACCTTGAATTCAGTTAATCATTATTGGTTCTCTGTAGATTTTACTTACAGGGTTAAGCAGTGTCCGTTGTCACACTTTGGCCCTACGGCAATGATTAGACATTTGACAGAGTGTAATTAGAATCCGAATTCTACAAAGTTTTCTCACAGTGGAGGTTTTACATAATTTTGAATCTACTCAGAATTTTTATGAGTATCCATCAAATTATCGTAGCATACCCTACATCATTTTTAATGTCTCCTTTATATTTATTAACATTCCTAGTGATACTTAATAATCAGTCTACTCTGAGTTGTGTGTTTTCAGCACCCATGAAATTGTCGAAACTTACACCTCTTCATTTTTCAAGTTTCCATGTATTTATTAACATTCCCATTGTTTGAATAAAGTAGAGGTAGAAGTTCCTACTTTTTCAGTTTTGTTTCTGATCTTAACTGTTAATTTTTTAAAATTATGGTATGGATTCCCATTTCACATTTGGAATAAGTATTATATAACTGCATATGAAGTATATACCATTAAAAATAGTAAGAACCCTATGTGTTAGTTACAAATGAAATAAGTTCTTATTGTGAAGAGGTGGTATGTCATATCTGAGCCTTCAGATCCTTCGCTATGAAACAAGGATAGCAATGCCTCTAAAACTTACGGATATATGAACGCTGGCGGTATTACCAACACTTTTGTGTAAGTTACAGCCTCACCAAAAGATGGTACCTGGTACTGGCAAAGTGAGTAGCTTTACCCAGAAACAGGCGCGCAATCGACATGGGGGCCTCCATGTTTTCATCCCCGAATGTCCACAGGCTCCGTCCAAAGGGTTGATAACCAACAACATCTGTCTTGGCGACAGTCACATTGGTCAAATACCTTCCTAACTCTAGAGAGATGCCCAAATGATGGTTACCCGAGACGCGTACTTCAGCTCCATTCAGTGCAAGGAAACGAGGCAGGGTCCCGTCCGGTATGAGCCTGAACTTCTCTCTCTCGCGTGGGAAGCTGCTTGTTCGCATTTCGAAGTGGAGGTCCCTCGGTACCTTGGCAACGTGTGATATTTTAAGTGTCATTCATCGCGATGGTGTGGACATTGCGTAGACAATTTTAATTTTAAGCTATTCATTGTTGACTGTTTTACTCAAGCCTACACTGAAGCATCTAAAATGAAACAACAAATGATATATATATATATATATATATATATATATATATATATATATATATATATATATATATAGAGAGAGAGAGAGAGAGAGAGAGAGAGAGAGAGAGAGAGAGAGAGAGATTTCAATTATTAACAACGCTTATTTTGCTGTTATTAAAAATTATTCGATTCTGAACAGAACTAGATTATGAGTCTGTTTGGAGTTTAAAGAGCATTTAAAAGACATTCCAACCTAAGCCTTAGCAAATTTTTCACTAGTATAGGGTCTGTCGGGACTATGTGAGGATATGAATTTATGTTATACATCTTCATGAATTTGGCAAGCCATTGGTAATATTGAAATGAATGTTTACGTAGAGATAATTTGCTAAGGCTTAGGTTGGAATGACTTTGATGTTCTTTAGAAGCTGAGGCGGAACTTTATCTAGTTCTATTCAGAATAGGAAGATTTGTAATAACAGCAAATAAGTGTTGTTAATTAGAACGATATATATATATATATATATATATATATATATATATATATATATATATATATATATATATATTGTGTGTGTGTGTGTAACAGTATATTAAGTCACTGTTGTTGAGATGAATTAATATATTGGAATACAAGTTTCAGTGAAACGTGATTACTAAAAATAACTAAAAAAGCCAGTGGGATAAGTCAAAGAAAAGTTTTATTATGCATAGACGAGAAGTTTTCTATACTATAACGGTACTTAGAAACGGGAGTAAGTGAGGATAGTGCCACTTTTTTAATATCTATGTCAGGGATTATTTTACAAGTGGAGGAATTTTCTCCGCCGCCTGTTACCTGTTTTCTGTGTGTACTGTGTGTGTGTGTTTGTGTGTGTGTGTGTGTGTGTTTGTGTTTGTGGTGCAGAATGGGGCAGAGATGGTAGGCAGCTTACCCCCTGAATAACGACAAGGAAACGCAATTTATTTATGAAAATCATAAAAAAAACGAATGATGCAGTATATACAATCTACAATTAACGAAAGGGTACTGAACAAGTTAGTCATGAAAAACCAATGACAAATCCTTTACCGATTTTCAGTGAAATAAAATGCAATAGGATTTGTTTGAAGGGAAATTCGTGCACCTTTTCCCAAACTGAAATCTTGGGTACACCCAAGAAAGTATGTGTGTCTGTGTATGAAAGTTAAAGTACCTTACAAACAACGTAGAGCGAGGACTCCCTACACCTGTCGTAGAATACCATGGGTTGGCGACTCTTAGCCCTGAAGTAAGCTCTGACGCAGGTGTAATTGGCAGACTGAACGCCGACCACTATCGTTATGTCTGGGTTTTCATTCACTATCTGTTTTATGTAAGAAATCAGCATATTATTTTTCGAAGGTATATAACATGGCTGTGACGAAATATGTAAACGACGAACTCGGGAATATTAATGTACGTATTGTATATATTGCCTAAATTAATCAGCTGGTCTATTTAGATTTTAGATGGGAAAGAGTAGAACAGTTTAGGTCATTAATAGGCTGATATACATTATCAGCAGTGGGACTTTCACATGATATACGGATAAACATTCTGGTAGTTGTTAATTTTTATAGAAAACTACTTAACTCCCACAGTCAAAATTTGGATATAAGTCATCTGCCTTGTGATTACTATGCTTTAAAGAGGTGCATACACGCATATTTCGAAAATCTGTACCTGATATGCATGGAAGTAAGAAATCTGTACTTATTGACAAGGAAAACACCAGCAAAATAAATTGTAATTTGGAATAAATTTGTTTGAGGCATACTCTGTCACCTGACCAGACATGTCACTAATGGGTCTAGCATATGACACTTTTAGCAACAGTGGTGGATCATAAAGCAATTCCAATTACATTTAAGGGTTTCCCATAACATTTGGATTGCCTTAAGCGTCATTCCTCAACCAGTGTCGATGATATTAGTATTACTCAAACCGTGATGCCCTAAATGTATTTCAGGGTAACTTCTGCAACATTTGAATAACCTCAAGCTTCATTTCGTAACTGTATTCAAGGAGAAAATTCCACAATATCTGGAGTACCCAAACAGTTACTGTCGAACCGTATTTAAGGGAAAATGAATATTATTTTGTAATTGATTACCCTTATCATGGTGCATCATCCATGAACACTGGTCTTCTAGCGATGGATGGACCTTCATACCTTCAGAGCGCTTTCAGGAGCTCTGGCCAGGGTACCAAGGATCATGATGTAGTCGTGAGACAATCGGGGCATGATCAGGTCCGCAATGTTTTCTTCTTTGAAGTCAAATCCTCTGGAAAAGTAATGAGTTGATTAATTGCTGGCGGTACTTGTGCTATTCCTAAAGGTCTTCGGTTGTGTTCCTATTCAGTACTGTTAGGAATTATCTTTGATTTATGCAGCTGTTTATTTGTGGATGTATTTAACTGTTTGTTGAATTATCTTTGTTGTGGATTTATATGTTATTTTATTTTTTAACAAATTAATTTATTTTTCATGAGAGAATTGATTTATCATCATAAATAATATTTTTACTTTAGCTGTTCCCTTTATGGGAGACATGAAGTGAGTTCCCCGACCCGCTTTGCCTTGTGCACTTCCACCCTGAATTCCTAGGTGGTCTAAGTCCTCTTCTTTTATCTCCTGCCATGGTTTCCTAGGCCTTTCTACAGTCTTTGTCCTTGCTACTTCCTATCTACTACTTTTCAGACTAACTGTTCTTCACCCCTTATTGTTTACATCTCCAGACTATCTCAGCATTTTTTATCTCAGTCAATTATCCAGCCTTGACAGATCATCATTCCTAATATGATGTTCCCACTGAATCGGTTACAAATCGTAGCATTTTGTACTTACACCTGAAAATCCCATGCCTTTACATGCCAGTGCCCATGTTTTTGCTTATTCGAGCATTTTGCAAGTCTTATGCTCGCATCGGAAGTCTTTGCTCACTCTTTTGTGCTTCCTTGCCAATACCTGCTTCTTAGCCCAGTGTTCACCAAGGTAACAGGAATGATTCATGCCTTCTGAATCTTGCCCATCTACCACAGCATGGTTCTGTTATCCTGAATATCTTCTGTTACACTTAGCACACAGCACTGATTTAACCTTCGCACTTTCCCGTAGCATCCTCATGGCCACATCTCTGACTTCTTTCCCATAATTCCTTTTCTGGTCACCACAAGCTTTTTAACATTTCTCCTGGAAGTAACCATGCAGCGCTTTTACAACCTTTTCCTTCAAGTTAGTTGATAACGATGGGTCATCTGAAAGAGCAGGTTCCAGGGGCCGCCTCTCTATTCTGTGTTGTAATTTCCTCATCTTTTTTTTATACAGTAATAATAATGATGATGGTATGATCAGGATTGTCCTCAAACTAATTTGAGTGATAATAATTGATTCTTTAGATCATTTTGAGAAGGTACAGGCTGTCAGATTCGCGTTATAATAACAGATCAGTATTGAACTTGGAACTTAAAAAAAAAAATAGTGGAGAAAAAATAATATGAGAAATCCAAGTACAGTGGGAGAAACTGGTGAGGGAGCATGACTCATCGAAACTCTGAAACTATATGGATCTCATGAGCATATATGCTCTCCAAATTGTGGTTTCTTTTTTCCAGAATCGCCTTACCTGGTTATATGCGACTGGTTGTAGCCTTCAACATGGATCTCTGATTGGTTGATAGTAACATAAGTTACAAATTGGGACTTGAGTGCGAGCACCTTCCATTCCCCATTTGCTAGGTTCTCCTCGTGCAGTTCCTCATTCCTGGCCAACTTTGCTGTCTGTTAGACGGGAGAATGAAAAGAAGATGTTTAGAAATCATTGAGACAGGCTTTGGCATTTGGTATTTTCAACAGATTTTTTTTTTTTTTTATCCTGGCTTCCTCGTTTTCATTAATGTCCTGTAGTAGTGTTTTTGGTTTTGCGTGCGGAAATGGTTGTGCAGGGAAGTATTGTTCTATGATTGTTTATGTATTATGTATGTGTGTACGGTTGCACACAGATATATATATTCGTCGTTAAGGTATTTTCCGTGATTGATGGGCCTCAGGGTATAACAAAAAGACATAGGTTACTGAGACTTTCATGTAGGGAACCCGCGCACGACCAGACGCACTCACACGCACATAATATATATATATATATATATATATATATATATATATATATATATATGTATATATATATATATATATATATATATATATATACTGTATATATATATATATATATATATATATATATATATATACATAGATAATATATACGGATATAAAAGTTAAGTATATCTTAGTTTAACCAGACCACTGAGCTGATTAGATATATACACATAGATACATTACATATATATATATATATATATATATATATATATATATATACTCGTGTATATATATATATATATATATATATACTATATATATATACATAGATATGTATATACGGATATAAAAGTTAAGTATATTTTAGTTTAAACTTGACCACTGAGCTGATTAGATATATACACATAGATATGTGTACATATATATATATATATATATATATATATATATTATATATATATATATATATATATATATATATATATATATATATATATAATATATACAGATATATACACATAGATATGTGCATATATATATATATATATATATATATATATATATATATATATATATATATATATATGTGTGTGTGTATTTATGACTTCTTAATTTTTCTATACTTTCACAGTTTTTGGATACGCTTATCACTACGCTTGTAGTGACAAGCGTATCCAAAAAATGTGAAGAAACCGGTAAAATGAAGATGTCATAGTGGCTGTTATAAATCCAAATCCTTATACTGTATATTTTGTGCAAACTTTCGCTTTCTCCGTAGACGACTTGCTAATCAAGGCTATATAAAGGGGAGTGAAAGTATTTGCTGGAGAGTATGCAGCAGATTTGAAGTACAGTACTTTAAGAATGCGATTTCATCATATCAGTTCAGATGTTTTCAATAATGTGTACGCTGACCAACGTTTCAGTTGGATGAGTTTGCCACTTGAGAATTCTCCGACATACAAGTGATGCACTTGACATACGAGTATGTAAACGATTAATACGAGTGCAAGTTAAGTACTTTACATTTAAAAGTGATGTATTTTACCTCCTCTTCAGTCAACTTCCTTGGAAAGATGCGTGGAAGTGCCACATACCCGGCGAACGCCTGAATAGCCTTGTCATTGTAGTAGTAGCTAGGCACTCCAAATGACACGTTGTATGATTTCTGTGGACAAGATAATATAACAAAAAATAATGTTGTTAGGATATTGAGTGTCGTATTATCTGCCTTATGTCTGTTAGTTAGGAAACAGTTATATCTTAAATTTGAAATCTGCAACTTGTTGGTGAAGTGATTTGTGATTGTTGGTTGGGGGTTATTCCTATAAAAATAAACTTGTAATTTGCAACAGCTTAATGAAGGTATGTGCAAGGCTTGGTGGGTATTCATCATGTTTGCGAATAGAAACGGGTTTGCTTGCGTGCTGTTGTTATTGTTATTGTTACCAAAAGGATTCACTGTAACATCAAGATTCAGTATATGAATAAGGGCAATTGAATTAAAACTTTATATTGGTGGAGAATGCATTTATGGCCAGAATACAGCAGCAAGTTGGCATTACGAATCAGAAATTGGAGAGATGTAGTATCCAACAGCTTTAAAAAGGACTTGAGATCTAAAAGATTGAGATAGTAGATTCTGGTATTCAAAGAAAGTTTATAATAACAAATTTTTCTTATGCTTAGTGTAATTTACCCCAGTTGGTGTTAAAATATGTGAAAAGTAAAAAAATTATGCAGCGTGCATCCGAAAACAAGCTCCTGTCGTTGACTTCGGCGAGTGTTGTTATTAAATTTAGACGTACCATCACAATACTTTATAATCTCTTTATTCGTTAACATTATTAATTGACAAAACATATCTGAGGAGAAATTTAGGTAAGTAAATAAAGTTTGATTCACATTACTTGGTAATTATTTGAAAACAATGATGCTATTCGGACAAAATACTTGCAACCAATCAGCTAGCAGGAAATTTTTCCTGAGCTAAAAGGGCGCCCCTGCGAGTGAGTGTCAATGTGCCTCGGTAAAAAAAACTGAGTTTAGTTTTAACGTTGTGTTTTAAACTGCAATTTTACGATTAGTGTAGTTTCCTTTGAAAAATAAAGAATAACGATGTACAGAATGCCATGGATGGAAGCATACCCTGATTGCATATCATAATCCAAAGAAAAATAAACTAACCTCAAGTGAGCCATGTTTTCCAAGGATGACCGTAGGTGGCACCTTTTGTCCTTCAATGTGGATCTCTGGTTCGGGCCCAATAATGATGCAGAAGTGATTCCAGTGCCAAGGTAAAACTGACTGGTTAACCTTCAGAAACGCCTGTGGCGTGTACAAAAATGGCGTTGCTCCTTCCACTAGGGATGAAATAGTCGGTTATTACTGAAGTCAGGAAAGTTACGCTGTTTCGATCATATTTCATTGTCACCCAAAGATATTCTATTACATATGTTTCGTGTACATGAAAGGCATCACACGTACAACTTAATGTGGATGAGAGTCATTAAATCTTTAAGTAAGAATAGTGTAACGTTATATTTCGTCGGTTGATAACGGTCGTCTTGGCTTTGGCTGAAAATTTCATGTATAACAATATATATACATTATATATATATATATATATATATATATATATATATATATATATATATATATATATATATATATATATATATATATATATATATTGTAACATAACATTTATTTGGGCTGCTTTATCTTAATTCATCTTAATATTAAATGAATACAGCCCCTTTACTGGGCCTCTTTAAAAGATGAAGTGAGAGGGCAGTCTAGCCATCGCAGCCAGACAGGAAATCCACTGTCTTTTGTGTCTATTGTCTGCCCCCCTCCTAGACAACCCCATAAATTTCTACCTTTGTAACTTTTTCCTGTTTTTTTGACCTGTTTTCTCTGGCTGGTTCACTCCTTTCAGATACGTACTGGCACAAACTGGAAAACACTGGCCCCAGACCAGTTTACCATGGCTGGAGGAGGGCAAGGCTGACCAAGGAGATGAGAGAAGGGTCAGACGTGGCTAAGGAGCCAACGAGGGTAGACCTTTTCAAGACAAAGGTGCGCTTTTCCCATTCTGGTGCAACGGAACCTTGGTGTACCCAGAGGCGTTACTCCATCCATAATGCAGAAGAAGATTCCCACTACAACTGGAAATCAACCTTGCTCATGCTACAAGGGCACATTCTACGCCAAGCAGGTACGTGTCTGAAGAGGGGTTCCAGCCAGCCTATTTTACTAAAATCGCTTGTCTGATATTCTCCGTCTGGCAGTTTTAGTGAGTTTTAGGCTTTTGTGTATTAAATTCCTTTAGTCAAATTTCACAAATAACCACGGATATATTGCGCCATTAATCTGTCTACTCCATTTATTTAAGTGTAACTGTAAATATATGTATTAATTAAGGCCCTGGGTTTCAATTCTGTTTTCCCAGTGAGCATGCATTTCCTTTTAATTACTGTTCAGTTGCACGTCAAATAAACAGGTGAGTCCTATAGTAGCACTGCTAACTGTAACAACATATATATATATATATATATATATATATATATATATATATATATATATATATATATAATATATATATATATATATATATGTTTAACTCTTCGATAACTGAAGCGGTTTTGGTATTTATTTGTGGAAAGTAATTAGAAAATTATTTTTATTGCTGGAAATAAATACAGATTTCGCTCCATGCAATCACAGAAGTAGTTTTGGTTATTTGAATAAATAAACTTGTTAGGAAAAATGTTTATAATAATATGTGTTATCTTTATGATAACGATATAGAGATGTGCATGTTATTAATATTTTGAAATGATCTGAAGCTTTTTGTTTTCAATTCGATTACCAAGTAAAAGTTTATTATAACAGTTAATGTTGAGGGCCATTCATTGAAAATGCATTATCTGAATTTTATTTTGGCGAGATCAAAGCTCAAGTTTGATGTATATATTCTCATGTTTTTAATTCTGCCCTTGGATGGGTTAGGTAGGACACGGCACTGCTGGTTTGGTTGGGTTACGATCATAGCCTCGTATGCGGTTCAGGCTGGATGTCGCCTCAAGAACCTTATCAAGTTTTATCGTTTAGGATAAATGTTTGACATCATGAATTGCTTTTGTGACTTGATCTCATCTTACTCAGATGTATATGATTAGAATGGAGTGAACGCTGTTGTAAATTCAGAACTACTGTTTCTTTCGAGGAAAGAAACAGTGCATCCTAATTTCACTTAAAAAATTGAAATAGATAATCAGCCATCCCTTCATATGATACGTTAGTTACAAAATCCTACATGCCTCGTAACTTTATACAAAAAGGGAAAGTCTGATCTGTCTTTTTCTACCTCTACACACACACACATATATATATGTGATGAATATATATATATATATATATATATATATATATATATATGTATATATATATATATATAAAAGACAAAAATATGGAACATGATGAATATATATATAAAAGACAAAATACTGAAGGAAAGAGAAACATTGTTTCTCTTTCCTCTTCGTGATTTTGTCTTATATATTCATCACGTCCATAATTCTGTGATTCAGTTATACATACATACATACATACATTATATATATAATATATATATATATATATAATATATATATATTGTAAAGAGTAGCCCAAAATCCGCTAGGAAACTCTTCTCTCTTCCTGCTTTGGGTTGGTTTGAACCTTTGAAGGTCAGGGTAATAGGGGCTCAGAGAAATATAATAGTTTGGGGACAGTAAACTGGCTTTGCACTGTTTTCTTTGGTACAGGGAAAGAAAATCGTTTTCTATGATATCGGTCGGCGACCTGGGTCGGACATCGCCCCTACCCCTGTCCAGAAGCAATAAAAGGTCAGGCCAGGACAGTTCTCTCACACGCGCTAGTTTAAGCCAAGCAGTCACGCCTCTGGGGGCCGTTGCTCGTGCCCTCCTCTCTTCCGCTCGCCGCCACGTGATCCCCATCGCGCCCTGTGTGTGCCCCGTGTTCCATTCCCACGGCCTTAAAGACTGCAAGGGGGATTGCAAGTCTTCCAAACGCGAGCTGACATTAAACGGCGGCCTTTTCATCATCCCAAGAGGCCCTTTCCGCCCCAGTCTACGACTTGAAGAAATACTCGGAGAGGGAGGCTACCATTTGTCCACGCTCCCACACGTTTCTCGGCAGAAGACGTCATCATCCTGCGCCCACAAATGTGGTAATGTACTCCAAAACGAGTTGCTAATGATTACTTAGCCCTTTTGCATTTATTAATCTCTGGGCCTATAACTTTTTTCCCTGATATTCCTTGGTTTCAAACCAGGCCCACGTGGCTTCACAGCTTCTTTCTCTGAGTCTAAAGTAACGCCTCGGGAGTCCTTATGCCTTCAGTGCACCCCGAGTAATTCAATCCCAAATTCCAGCATTAGATGTGTAACGTGGGTCCAAATATCGTTTCAGAAAAGATGCCTGCTGTAGCAGAATTATCCTTTGGTCCGTGTTCTGGCATTCCCAAGCTCCCCCTTCCGGGAGGACTACCGGCAGTAATTTACCGTGTTTCAGTTAATTTTCCTTTGACCTTTGTGTGCTATCAAAATATAACTATTTTTATATCCCGTGTTTCACGCGCTAGTGAAGAGCCCTCCGCTCCGTCAGTACTTCTTTTTTTTGTTTGTGTTTTATATGTCCTGGGTATCTTACAAGGCCATTTTCGAGTAAAGTAATAATTGTGGAGTCATAAGATCCACCTGCACCAGGGAACATATAAAAATGGCGACCTGACCAGTGATTCTCGTAATGATTGCATCCCCCTCTTCCCCTTTGTTGTTTGTGTTGCGATTTGTGAAATCAGCAATTAAACTCAGCTAAGCTGGATCGAGACAGATTATTAACCCTTTGAAAAGCCAAGCGTAACAGGCCAAGGAAATTCTGCGTAAGTAAAACTGTGTTTATTTAGCGTAGGGCGTATAGAAATGTGACTAGTCCTAGGAATTTTTTTATAGTAGGGCGCATGTCCGAGGAAAATGAGAGAGAGAATCCTTGGCTGAAACTTAGCTTTCTGAAACCTTTTACGCAGCTTGCATGCCATTCAATTAGGTTATACAGGTGATAAATCATTAAAGGAATATGCGCATGTTCCTCTTGGAAACGAAAGTGATTTCAAATCGAATCATTAGATATAGGCGCGAGACCCGACGTCAACCACGTGTCTGAAAGTCAGATTAGCATTGCTGACCGCATTTTTACCTCTCTCGTTTTAAAATAGGAGCGAAGCGCGTATATTATGGCTAGACGGCCTTGACCGCTCCATTCCGTGGCCCAGTTAGGGAAAACATTTGTTTGTTTGATTTGCTTCGCTCTCCCAAATTGTTTTTGCATTATTGGGGGGTCTGAGAACATATGTTCTGTGTTGTTCTGTTTCTTTTGTGTGTTTGTTTTGTGGGCTTTCTACGGCCTCGCGTGTGTTGCCTATCTGTGAAATGGGCTGGCCACCCACCTAATTGTACTCTTGAGAATAACACTTCTCCCATAAGTCATTAAAACTAGCGCCCTCGCGCTGATCAGACGTCGTCTGTGCGAAATTCCTGGCGCCTATATATTCTATTCTTTGCTAATAAATCCGTGTCGTCGGTCAGTTGGTGAGACCAATTCATTTTCCCTTCAGTCCCCAAATGAGCCCGTTTCACCGTCGGTAATTCTGGGAGACCTAAATATATATCCCAATCTAGTCCCCAAGTAAGCCCGTTTTGTCGGTAATCAGGAGACCTATACATCCTGTCTTGTCCCTGGGTCCAGCCCGTTTGTCGTACCTTGGGAGACCAATCCTAAATTCATCGTCCCCAATCAGCCCGCTTCGTCGGTAAACCGAGACCAATCATTGCTAATTCATCGTCCCCAATCAGCCCGCTTCGTCGGTACATAGGGAGACCAATCCTGCTAAATTCATCGTCCCCAATCCGCCGCGTCGGTAAACCGGGAGACCAATCATTGCTAATTTATCGTCCCAACTCAGCCCGCTTGTCGGTAAAACAGAACCAATCATTGCTAATTCATCGTCCCCAATCAGCCCCGCTCCCGTCGGTAAATCAGGAGACCAATCATTGCTAATTTATCGTCCCCAATCAGCCCGCTTCGTCGGTAAACGGGAGACCAATCATTGCTAATTCATCGTCCCCAATCAGCCACTCCGTCGGTAAATCAGGAGACCAATCATCGCTAATTCATCGTCCCCAATCAGCCCGCTTCGTCGGTAAACCGGGAGACCAATCATTGCATAATTCATCGTCCCAATCAGCCCGCTCCGTCGGTAAATCCGGAGACAATCATCGCTAATTCATCGTCCCCAATCAGCCCGCTTCGTTGGTAAACCGGGAGACCATCGTGCTAATTCATCGTCCCCAATCAGCCCGCTTCGTCGGTAAACCGGGAGACCAATCATTGCTAATTCATCGTCCCCAATCAGCCCGCTCCGTCGGTAAATCGGGAGACCAATCATCGCTAATTCATCGTCCCAATCAGCCTGGGCTTCGTCGGTAAACCGGGGAGACCAATCATCGCTAATTCATCGTCCCCAATCAGCCCGCTTCGCGTCGGTAAACCGAGACCAATCATTGCTAATTCATCGTCCCAATCAGCCCGCTCCGTCGGTAAATCGGGAGACCAATCATCACAAATTCATCGTCCCCAATCAGCCCGCTTCGTCGGTAACCGGAGACCAATCATCGCTAATTCATCGTCCCCAATCAGCCGGCTTTCGTCGCAAACCGAGACCAATCATTATTAATCGCCCCCCAATTAGCCCGCTCGATCGATAAATCGGGGAGACCAATCATCGCTAATTCATCGCCCCCAAATCACGCCATGGCGCTCCGTCGGTAAATCGGGAGACCAATAATTGCTAACTTATCGTCCCCTAATCAGCCCATTTCGTCGGTAAATCGGAGACCAATCATACGTCCTTTGAAAAGTGTCCAAGATTCCAGCTCTGGGAAATTAAGTCGGGTGTGTTAGCGCCCCTCTCCCCGCTTCGCAAAAATGTCGACACGGTCTCAGCAGGCGGATTTCAGTTCTTTATGTCCTCAGGGAAGGAACTCGGCCTTCCGGGAGAGGGTCCAAGAGACTGGGTACAGGAGGGATGGACGCCATACAGGCAGAGAAACGACAGGCTCAGGGAGAGATGAGGAAGAAGCCAAGGAAAGGAACGAGAGGCAGAAAGACAGGCCCAGGAGAGACGTAGAAGGCCAGCTTCGAGAGGGAAGAAAGGGACAAGCAGCGTGCCATGAACTGATGATGCGCAACAGAGTGGCCTTCGCCCACCCACCTGCCCCCAGGGAATGGAGTGCCTTCAGCCAGGCTATCGCTTGTGCCAAAGTGGGCGGAGGCCGAGCCTGAGGTGCGGCTCGTTAGCCGCCGAGACAGTGCAAGAAAGGCCTGCCCCTGAGTGCCGCGAACTCTCCCTGGTGTTGGGCAAGTTCCCTTGGAGGGGGAAGGCCCTGATTGCCCAGGGCCCTCCCGCCGGAGGAGCAGGAAATTGGGAGGTCGTGCGCCTAATTACTGTGCCAGGCGTGCTATAACCCCTGAACGCTGGAGGAGCGCTGGCGCCGGAGCTGAAGGGAGGCCACCTCAACCTGGGCAGACTGGGCTCATAAGTCCGGCGTGCCGTGCCAAATGGTTTCGGAGGCCGTGGGGTTACGACCTCGAACGATGCCATCGAACAAATACAAATAGAGAACTTCTACTCTACACCCACGCCGGCCCTCGCCACACGCGAGAAGAGCCACCACCTTAGCTGATTGCTGCCGAATAGCGGATCTAAGGGGCCACCCATCACCCCCCCAGGGAGAGCTTCCGCTGCAGCGCAAAAATTACGCACCCGCCACCTATCGGTGCCCTCCGCCAAGAATGTTTGCAGAAGGCCCGTCCGTGGCGCGGGTTCTTGTAAAAGATCGGGCATGCCGGAGCAATGCCGCAGTAAACCACCCGCGTCTCTCCCGGACAGCTGTATTGTCACGCCTGCGCCTCTGCCGGGGCAGTGCGCGATTTCAGCTAAACCTTTTGCTGACGTGCAAGGTTTATGACACTCTTCCTCATGCGGCAAAATGCCTAGAAATAACAAAGCAGAACTCCACATGCGTCGCCCTGGCAGCAACGAATCCCGAGTCTCAGGCCCTCCTGCCGAGGGTCCCATCTATGGCACCTCCTCGAGGTAAAATACTCAGCACGCCAGGTCAAGGTATTTGACGACTCTGGCGTAAATTCTCCCTCATGGGAGGGACAAAGTTCCCTAATGGAGCTATAATAGACCGACGCATAGCTCGTCACCATTGAGGGCGATTAACAATTTTAAATGATCCTCCCTACGGGTCCAACTGAGGTGCCTGACCCTACAGAGCCAGGACCTTCGCCTCTGGCCTCAGAAGGAAACACATTCCAGGAGACTATGATCCTCCTGGGCCAAGACTTTACGTCCCATTTCAAACCACCACCACCACGGGGTCCCCATTCCCCAATAAATCATCCCAACTGAGTCAGTGCCCGGCACAGTATCCGTGCCAGTGCCGAGGCCTCAGCCAGATCTCCCCTTTGTGAGAGATCTCGGCCTTCAGCTCTGCCAGTGCCCTTGGGCGCACTGAGCAGTGCCAGTCTCGTCAGGCCCAGACAGCGGACCACCACCACATCGCCACCAGCGCCCGAGTGCCAATGCTCGGTGCCTGAGCTGGTCACCCCTGCAAGCCAAAAGTCGACCCCGCTCCTCCGGCCGTCCCCTCTCTCTCGCCGCGCCAGATTCCTCCGCGAAAGTCGCTTATTCTGCCCCGCCTTCCTGGGCGATGAACTCTGCGATCTGCGATTGGTTATGTCCGAGATGGCGAAGAAAATTCATGGGTCAGTTGTCGGCAGCTGACCCAGATGGCACCCCTTGCCGCCCTTTTGGCCTCGGCCTCCGATTCTGCCAAGGACAACGGTCCCAGGAGAGGTTGCGTATGAGTTACTTCACACGGGTGTGAAGCGATCGCAGGTAGTCCAAGAGCCTGAGCTCTTCTGGCCCCTGTGCAAACTTGACATAGCCCTTCTTCATCTTTGAACGTCTTGGCACCTTTCATCCAGGAGAGGATGCAAGGCCTTCCATATCTTCTTCCTTTCCTTTGGAATTTCTATCCCTCGGCATCCTTCTCTATCGATCTTCCCTCCACACTTTCCTCATTTCTACCACTCCCGCAGCGGCAGTTAATATATGGGATATCATCCCCTTTGAAAATGTATAAATAATTTTTATTTTGAAGCAGTAGAGAGACCGAGTGGGAAGTGGCACGCCCTTACGCCCGATCCTTTGGCACAGGCAGGCGTGTCAACTCTTCCTGAAGGGTTGCGCTCTGGGTTTCTTTCCTGCCCTTGGCTGAGGGATTAGCTCTTGACTGTCAGTCTGTGTTGGCGACGAAGTTAAGAAAAAGAAGTAAATCATAAATACCTCCTCTGTTATCCTTTATTTTCTCACATTATATTATTTACTGCATTGTCTTTTTCTTTTTGCGATCTTGAGCAAAGACTCCTGCCCTTACGAATTTTAACGTTACCTTTTTAATCATAAAACACGGTGCAGCCTTTAGTATGAAGCGTATATTCGTTGTTGTTCTGTGTAGTTTCCTTTATTTTTATTTGTACATTTCTTTTTTTTTTTAATTATTCCTGTGAGAATGTTAGCCCTGTCCATTTTCCTTCATTTGTTTTATCCTCCCATTCATCACGTCGATGATCTGTTTATAGCTTACCCGAGTTGTAAGCTGTAGACGAAAAATTTAGCGTCATTTAAGTTGGCCGAGTTAAACCACGCGAATAATCTCTTTTGCCTCTCCACAGCTGTCAGAAGTTCTTTGTCCCTTCAGATTAGCGTTGTGGGAAGACATTTTCATTAGTTATGCTCATGAGCTTGTGAGCAGTGGAGTCGATTGAAAGAAGAATTGAATTCTATTATTACAATTTTGGTAAGGGATATTATTTAATACCTACAATGTATTGTCACGAATGCCACTCTTCAAGGCACAACTAATACATGCCTGTAATTCAGGATAGCATTAAGGAATCAGTGGGTTTACATTTTGTTTCCTTTAAATTCTGCATTGTATGTTTTATTTTTGTTGTTGTTATTTTGAAATTTTGAAGTGTTCTTTGTTTTATTTTCTTTTGAGGCGCCTTTATTACCCCAGTAAAGTAAATCGAATAAAGAATGGTAGAAACAGTACTTAGAAGTATTTGAGCAATAATTAATTTGCAAGCAAGTTTACCCTTTATTGTATATTCTAAATTGCACTCTGCTCTAAAGTAAACCTTCAGTTTGTTATTGATTAGTGTGGCATCAGAGTTTTACAAATAAAGTAAAGTAAAGTTGTAGCAAAAAGTAAAAGATAGAATAAAGTCGAACGTTTTTCTTCGCTCATTTTCTTTTATCAATATTCGCAAATCGTTTATAGGTGTGAATATTATCTTGCCAGGGAGCTGTAAAGAGTAGCGCCAAAATCCACTAGGAAACTCTTCTCTTCCTGCTTTTAGTTGGTTTCGAACCTTGGAAGGTCGGTATGGGGTCTCAGAGAAAATATAATAGTTTGGGACAGTAAACTGGCTTTGCACTGTTTTCTTTGGTACAGGAAGAAAATCCGTTTTCTATGATATCCGGGTCGGCGACCTGGGTCAGGACATCGCCCCCCTACCCCTGTCCAGAAGCAATAAAAGGTCAGGGCCAGGACAGCTCTCCCCCTCACACCTTCGCTAGTTTAAGCCAAGCAGTCACGCCTCTGCGGGTCTGTTGCTCGTGCCCTCCTCTTTCGCTCGCCGCCACGTGGATCCCATCGCCGCCCTGTGTGCCCCGTGTTCCATTCCACGTGGCCTTAGAAGACTTCAAAGGGGATTGCAAGTCTTAAACGCGAGCTTGACATTAAACGGCGGCCTTTTCATCATCCCAAGGCGCCCTTTTCCACCAGTCTACGACGAAGAAATACCTTGAGAGGGGCTACCATTTGTCACGCTCCCACATCGTCGGCAGAAGACGTCGTCATCCCTAAGCCCCTACAAATGTGGTAATGTACCCAAAACGAGTTGCTAGTCACGATTACTTAGCCCTTTGCATTTATTAATCTCTGGGCCTATAACTGTGTTCCCTGATATTCCTTGGTTCAAGCCAGGCCCACGTGTTCACAGCTTCTTTCCTCTGAGTCACAAATGGCGTCTCGGGAGTCCTTAGCGCCTTCCAGTGCACCCCCAGGTAATTCAATCCCTAAATTCCAGCATTAGATGTGTAACGTGGGTCCAAATATCGTTTTAGAAAAGACGCCTGGTGAGAATCTATCCTTGGTCCCGTGTTCCTGGCATTCCTAGCTCCTTCGGGAGGACTTCTACGGCAGTAATTTAGTGTTTTCAGTTAATTTTCCTTTGACCTTTGTGTGCTATCAAATATAACTATTGCATATCCACGTGTTTCACGCACTTCCTAGTGAAGAGCCATAACCTGTGTAATTTCTTTTTGTTTGTGTTTATATGTCCTGGGTATCTTACAAGGCCATTTTCAAGTAAAGTAATAATTGTGAGTCATAAGATCCACTGCAATTAGGAAATATATAAATATATATATATATATATATATATATATATATATATATATATATATATATATATATATATATATATATATATATATATATATATATATATCTATATATATATATATATACATATATGTACATATATATATAGAATATAAGAAGGCCATAAACACTATTTAAACGTTGAAACTACCTGTTTAGGCACTTGCTTTTATGCCCTTGTTCACTGGTAAAGAATATGGACAGGTGGGAAACAATGGTATATATATACAAAAACATAAAAGGTGTGCCCAGGCCTCCAGATATGGAGGTGGCGTTTCTTGAAGAGGAAGGAATGACCAAATTCTAGTGATTTTTGTTCATTAGCTCCCGTTTGGCATGATGGATCTGGCGGTCGCTCTTTTCTTGGACCCAAGAAAACGCGACCAGATTGCCACCCAGAGGCCAAACCACTAGGGAATTCTGGTCATCTCTCCTCCCTTCCTAAGAAACGCCACCTCCTACCCATCGGGAGGCCCAAGGGCCACTCTATGTTTTTGCATATATGCCCATTGTAACCCACCCTGTCTACCAGTGAACATTGGGCACAGCAAGCAAGTGCCCCTTCTGGTTTCAACGTTTAAATAGTGTTTTATGAGCCTCTTATATCTACATATATATTACACTGTAGTATTACAGGAAAAGACATTCGTATATATATATATATATATATATATATATATATATATATATATATATAGTAAACAAAAGGGAAGAGGGAGACATTATGCAGAACTAGCACATAAATTTATTCGTCTACGCGTTTCTTGACCCAGGTCACAACATCAGGACATCATCTACAGTTATAAATTAAAAAGGATATTCAGCATAAATAAGTTAAAAGTATACACAAAACATAAAAAAACTAAAATAGAAAATCAGTTGAACTTAAACAGTCACTTAAATACATTTACACATTAAAGAACTAATAAAAGAAAACTTAAAATGTAAAATTTTTCAAATATAAGATCACGCAAGACGCCAATAAAATACAACAACTTTAGAATAATTGCCGCTAAGGAAACCTGAGAACTGCTTCTCTTGGAAAGCCTCAACATCAAAAAGAATTGTACTGGCGCTAAATTGCCAATCATCGGCTGTTCCCCTATTATAGCATGATGCGATTGTTTATTTACATTTGTCCGCCTCCTCCTCCTGTTTTTATGCTGTTTTCTTTTAGTGTGTTTCCTCTTTCATCCTGGGAGAGTGCCTTCTGCTCTACCTTTTAAGTTTATTTTAAGTTCCTTTTTATTAAGCAAGTTTTAATTAAGTTCATTTTAAGTTTATATTCTAAGTTTCTTTACTTTATTGGTTCTTTAGAATGTGTAAATGTATTTAAATTGTGCGACTGTTTGTTCAACTGATTTTCTATTTTAAGTTTTTATGTTTTGTGTATATTTACTTTTTTTAACTATTTATGCTGAATGTCCCTTTTTAATTTATAACTGTAGATGATGTCCTGATGATGGGACCACGGGCAAAAAACGCGTAGACGTAAATAAACGCGTACTGGTTATGGTGTGTTTCCTGCGCCCTTCTCCTGCCTACTATAGTGCCCTCCGATGTGGATTATATATATATATATATATATATATATATATATATATATATATATATATACATATAATTTTTTTTCATGATGCTGCCTTGTAATGTATATCCTCCCATAATTTTGATATATTTACTCTTCTATTTATCATATGTTATGTATAATGATAATGATTGTTGAAATACCGTATATGTGTAATGTCAGATCTCAAAAGAATTAATGCTTTAGATGACTTAACAACGTAATTTAGAATTAATAATTTGTTTCCTGATAAAAGCATAGTAACGTAGTCAGGAACACGTGTGCTCTAGTGAGGGTTTGTTTCACTTCATCTGTCATCAGTTCAGATAAGAGGAGCGCGCTGTGTTGGGTTTTTGGCTTTGTTTTAATTCACACAATGACAGGTCGAGATAACAATTGCCATCTGTTTGATCATGTAAAGATTTCTGTAAAAGCTTTGCTCATACGAGAAAAAGACAAGTGATTTTGTAATATTACGTACTTGGTTCTGGTCACATGCAATTTTGAGAGTAAGACCTCATGATTGATTGCGTCATGTATTGTCCTGATTGCATTTAAAACGTTTTGCCGGAAGTTACGTCATCTTCCTTATTCTAGAAGAATTTGTGTATCTCGCACCCAAAATGCCTTAATGACGTCATATTTTCATTTTACTGGAATCCTCAGATTAAATGTTTCATTCTTATTTTCAAGACCGATCAGTTTGGTTCTCTCTCTCTCTTTCTTTCTCTCTCTCTCTCAAGACCTGACTCTCTCTCTCTCTCTCTCTCTCTCTGTATTTCATCAAAGAGAAATATTAACAATAGAATATTTGTGGTCACTGGTATTAGATATAGCTTTTGAATCTGAATTTAGTAATTATTTAATTTGTAATGGCTTGCAAAAAGTGTTTTATGAATTCAAGCAGCTGCAAAGAGATTTTACAAAGGTTTTCACAAGCTTGTGTACAGTGAAGTGAGTTTTCCTTATTATTACCATGGTAAAATAAGGTCTATTAGGAAAATTTTTGCCTTAGTGAAATTATTATTGATAAATCTTTTGTGTATTTTTGTGTGTTCTTGTGTTCGCAATCTCTTGATTTTTGCTGGTGATTTAACATTTATTTACTTAGAATTTTAAATATATCTAATAATTTAACATTGCATACTTGATTTAATTTTCATATATTAAGGTTTTCTGTACAAATATTGAATAATTCTTGATAGTTTAAATTTTGTTTGATGAATTTAATGGCTTGGTAAATTAAAGTTTTTGTGATTTAGTTTTGTTTAATAATTTAATTCAAGAATTAATTAAGTTTTGTGTTGTTTTCAAGTAATAGTAAATTTTTCAGATTGTGAATTCTAAGTATAAATTTTGAATTTGCAATTTTTGTATTTATGATTTTTTAAAAGTGTGTTTCATTTTTTCACCACAGTGAATAGGATTAATTGTTGCATAAGACAAAAAGTGATAAACACGTTTTGTTCCTTTAGTTTGCTGGGAAACCAATTAAGACCAGGAAACAATGATTAGTTGCTTGATGGAGTGATGCCCTTTTACTGTAGTATATTTTTTGTTTAATGGTGGATACCTCACAATTCTTTTGATAAACTTAGTATGATTTTTCACATGATTAACAAAGCCTTTTAAGGGATCACTGTTACCTTTAGAGTACACAATTCTTTTGATAAACTTAGTATGATTTTTCACATGATTAACAAAGCCTTTTAAGGGATCACTGTTACCTTTAGAGTACTCAGTCGTAAATCTTATTGTTATGAGAGTTCAGGTATCTGGCTGAAGTGAGCTATATTTTTGAAATCTGTGATTAGTTGTGTAATAATCCGGTACTTG
>NC_089752.1:56664174-56686674 GCF_040412425.1 Macrobrachium rosenbergii | reverse complement strand
ACAACCCTTGAGGGGAGGCAAAAGACCCATATCCATCTTTCAGAGAGAAAGGCAAAAGAAACTGGATTAAACACGCAAAGCGTACGTTAAAAAGGGCCGGCAAAACTGAATAAATTACGTTAATTTACTATAATATATATTTATATATGTACATAGATATACATACATACATACATACATACATACATACATACATACATACATACATATACTTTTGTTCCAACCTTTTTCTATGTATCTGTCAAGAATCCCATTATTTACACCAACCATGCTTGATTGTTTGCACTTCATTTCTCGTTACAGCAGCTAGCTGGAGCACATTCTTAATGCACACGATCGATTGTTGCGAAATTTGATATTGGACATATGACTCTAAGTTGAGGTATTTTGCATCATATGTCGTTATTAAATATTTTAATAATATTTTAGGATCTCAAGTTACGATTATTCTTGACGGCTTATAAAGAGAGTTTAAGAAATTTTTAATGTATTGCTGCACTGGGTGCAGCATATAGAGCTATAACTCAGTATGTTGTTAGTAACATGCCAGCAAAATCTGCGGATTACTGTTTTCTTCTATCTGTCTGTCTGTCTGTCACGCTTACCTTGTCATTGCAACTCCTTTTGCACTGTTGAAGGGGCATCATTTGAACTGGTACAAGGGTGGACTCATGCATAGATATTTATGTCTGTGTGCCAGTCACCATATCTGTCACGCTTACCTTGTCATCACAGCTTCTCCTACGCGGTTCAGGGAAATTATGACTGCGAATAAAGGTAGTCCATGATGTTTAGATGTGCATGAAGAGATAGCTCCTGTCTGTCGTCTGTCTGTCGGATTTTATTAAGAGAGAAGTCTGGAGATTATTAGGGACATGCATTGTTTAAACGATAGTCTCACATTCCTGTTTTGAATTATTTATATGTTGTTTTCTTTCTATATAGATTTGTGGCCAAAAAGGAAATTATGAAAACTTTCTTTGTAGTCAGGGAGTATATTATCAACAGAGGTTATTTTAATATGTTTCAGCAGTGGTTGTCTTTACTCGATCTCTGTATACTGTATACACACACACATATATATATATAAATTCCTCTCGATAATTTTAATAAATTATGATCTCTGACGAATGTGTATTTGCCCGTGTGATGATATCCTAAAAGCGTTGCCTGCTATTATTACACATAATCTTCATCAGAGGAAAAAAGCTATAAAATTTCCCGAAGCATGACAGACATATTGCCAATTTAATTAGTTCAGACTGGCGGCTCCAACATTAATGATGTTCTCTTCATTTGCACCAGCTTTCGATACCCAATATAGAATATAGATTTCTGTGAATTCCATGATTAGGTTTGGTTCACCTTGTTTTCTTTTTATCTTGCAAAGGAAATAGGCACGATCGTGTTTAATTTGAGCATGCGTGATTGATTAGTATGTTAAGTGTATACATATAGTGTATGGACATTCCCTTAGAAGATATATATATATATATATATATATATATATATATATGTATATATATATATATACATATATATACATATATACATTATATATATAATGTATATATATACATTATATATATATACATTATATTTTATTTCAGTTATATGACTTTTTCCCCATTTAGAGCTGATGGCACTGGAAAAGTTAGAGGTGTGTGGATTCCGACCAGTCACTAGGGATGAGGTTGCCAGCCCAAGCGTTTTCTTGTTTCAAGTTGACGTGGGTACCCATTCATGTTAGGCTGGAAGTCGAATCAGTGACCATACTAATGAAAGCCAAACGCTCTACCAACATCCTTAGATAAATATATGTATATATATACTGTAACATATATATATATATATATATATATATATATATATATATATATATATATATATATATATATATATATATATATATATATATTGTACACGTTATAATTAGATGCTGTAGACACAAACTCCTTGAGCACACAAGGGACAGGGGTTGGGGGTTGCACTTTCATCCTGAAACAGAAATGCTGAAAACCGCAATGGTACAACCTTTCCTGGCTCCACCCTTTCTAAAGGAAATAACGCTTATTGTGAAAAATTAAAAACATGAATAAAGTGAATGTAAGAGAGAGCCAAAACGAAAGGAAACGTTGGTTCCCAAAACGAAATGGTGGTGGGGATTCTTTTTGGGAATCAGCGTTTCACCAAGCAACGTTTATTTTGGTTGACGTTTCAATATTCAAAGGGCTTTTTTTTCCAGTTGTGTCTGAGAATGGAGCCTTTTGGAGATAGCAGTATTATTGGATAAAGGAAATCCGTTATTGGTATTGACATTAAACGAATTGCAGAGGTTTGAGAAAAAATTGCGTAAGCGAAAAGAAAATAAAAAAAATAGAAAGCGTCGAAAAATTTGGGATACAGCCATTGTGTTCTTGACAAAAGCCGAAGGGGGAGTTTCCTCAAAGACAACAGAGATGAAAGCGACCAACCATGGTAAAAAATGTAATGAAAATACTTAAATTAAAAAAGGCAGGCTTGTGACAGCTTTTTTGGTCGGTTTTATTCTTTGGTCCTCGATTTGTTCTTTGAAACTTTTATGTAACCTGTGTCAGTTACCGTTCGTAAGATGGTGCTGAGGTCTTGAAGTTCTTTTTCCTCATTCCATTATATGCAGGGTGTTTTCAAACTCAGGGGTCATTCGGTTTTATCAGTCTTTCCTAACATTTGTTTCTAGTATTTTCCCCAGCCATTTGACCGAGTTCTGTTCATCATAAAAGAGGGTAAGTCAGTTATCATTAAACTGTTTCATTACTGGAACCTGGTTTTGTTTTGCATAGCCTTGTTTCTTTTTTGCCAAATTCATACACAAGATGAGATTATAAGCTTCATATATAACTTGCTTAAAGAGAAGCTTAGTCCACCCCCTCCCATCCCCGTCCCCGTCCCCTCCCCTCCCCCCTCCCCCTCCCCTCCCTCCCCTCCACCTCCCCTCCCCTCCCCTCCCCACTCAAACTCAAGGAAAACTTAATTTCTTGGTCCTGGACCTTTTGTACAACACACCAACTCGGTCAGTCAGCCTCTAAGGATAAATAAATGGAATTCGTCATGAACCAACTGCCCGTGGTGCTGCCTTTGCAGCTATCATTTTCATGGTATAAATACTCTAAGTTTAAAAAGTAAGTTTGTGACTAATTCTGAAAACAGTTGATTTTTATTATATATATGCGGGAAGACATTTTAAACACATAGAGTCAAGTTTTTGGTGGTTAAGCTCATCACGGCCTTGAAATGTTATTTTTATATATGGGTCATATAAAAAATATCGACGGCTCTTGCCACTTCACAGTGTGAATGTGGAGAGTAAGTAGCATTTTACCTTGTTTATATAATGTGTCTATGTGTGTTGTGTGTAGTGAATGAAATGTTGCCATTATAAAACTCTTGTACTGTTATCTCAGGTTACAAAATGGCATAGACTATGCACTGTAATCTTAAGTAACAAAATAGCACAGACTATACCAGACTGCATAGCTACTTGTACCTAGCTATCCCTAAAATTCTGGATTAACTCTTGAATCACAGACGAAATACGGTACTTGTAATTTCTTAACTATAGTTGAATGTCCGATAATTATTTGGGAGTCATACCATTACATCCCATCTAAACAGGTACTTAGAAGCTTATATATTAATCAGTCACTTACTTTAGTTTTTTGAATCTTGGAATTGGAGATTGGCATCGCCATTTTCGAAATTAAGGTCCATCTTTCTTAAGCCTGTTGGTGACTGTTTGCGTAGTGTCTGATGTTACTTTATTATTTTTGGTCACGTCAGATATGATTGGGTTTGTACTATAAATTAGTCGGCAGCAGAAGTGAAAGGATAGATTAGTTTTACAGCATATGAGTTCTTCATATATTAATATATATATATATATATATATATATATATATATATATATATATATATATATATATATATATATATATATATATATATATATATATAAATATTATTTTACTATATATATATATATATATATATATATATATATATTATACACTCAGGCAAATTATCGTGCATCTAGAACGCCGGAGATTCAAGAGGAAAAGGATGGAAAACAGCCATCGAAGCATCATAAATTTAATGGCCGAATTTTCGAGACTTCAGGTCTCATCATCAGGGCTGTAAAATATACAAAATTTACAAATTAAAAACAGACTCAGTAAAATGACAATTGTACAAAGGTTAAAATTAACAAGACGCTTAAGAATTTATATTAAAAGAAGGTAAAAAAGTTAAATAAAAAAATTAAATAAAAAATAAAAAGCAAAGAGAATTCAAAGACTAGTACAGTCAGGGAAAAGACTCCTTTTACCCCCTGCGTTCACTCGACACGCTAAATGGCAACGCCGCTTTTGTTTATGTAGTAGAAACTGTAAAAAAATATGAATGAATTCTCTGTCTCAAAGGCAAGCCTTATTGGTGGAGACGTTTCCTTACCTGTTAGTATATATTCACTTGATTATTTCAAAAGAAACAAAGTGACCTGACGAAGAAAAAAGTTTACGAACAAACTACAACGTGATTCATGGTTTTATACGTGATTTTTTATGATTATATAAGACGTTATATCATAGGGAAATTACATAACGTAATATCATCATACACTTGCGTTTGGCTCTTGAGACTGACGTAGGAAATAGATTTGGAGAGACGGGGGTTGGGGGTGCGTGAAGAGGGAGGAGTTTGTAAGGTAGAGACAATGAGCTGTCGAAGCGTGTATAGCTTCGTTAACGATTTTTCCCCCAACTCCTAAACCTTTTGAAGCTAGTTCTGGTTTCCCATTGAAACGATAAGTAATGTAGCTACAACGACTGAAAATATTATGTTAATTCCGTCAAACTTTATAACAAAAGTGTAGTTTTCTTATTCAATATCTTAACAGTGGTTTGCATTTGGATAAATTCAGTTTTCGAATACCATAACCTTGACCAGTCCCGTTCAAATGTTCCTGAAACCAATTAACTACATTAGAGTTAAAATATTTACATAGAACGTCAAATGAATGACTGGACGTAAGGTTGCCTCTGATTGGTTGATTACAGCCAGCTATTTTCCTTTGAATATCATCTAGTCTACGCTGAAAATTCCGCCAAAATTGTGTAATTCAATCGAACAGCGGAGGAAAAGTAGTTCTATCTTGAACAGCCAACCGTTCTGTATATCGTTATCAGAAAAGAATCAAAACTTTTTGTGAGAATAAGGATGAATAAAATTATTGGAAATACTGAATTCCCAACAGATACACAGGAGTTTGAGGACGATACTAATGCAAGGACAGATATTTGAATTAATAAAAAAATTCATGAAATGTATCGGCAATCCTGATAGGAATTCTATTTTCAGACATACTTTGTAGCAGTTGTCGAATAGCATTTTTTAGAGCTCATTCGTTGTGGCCAAGAATATAGGATGTCTACCCAAGAAGGGTCAATAGAGGTCGGCTATGAACGAAGTTTCCTTTCCACCGACTGCTGCTGAGATCACTCGGACAACTTTTCATGTGGAGTTATTTTTACTATTAACAATCTTATTATGCCACTGTTTTAATCATAATTTATCAGCCACTTACTGTTGCTAAACGCTCTTTTACTTTCAAATTATACTTACTCAATATTCTTTGTAGCATGGATACTGGGATATAGAATGCATATTTTTTTGTTTACCAAAAAAAAAAAATTCTTTAGTAGCCTATAATAAAATAAGCTTTGTCTATTTTCATTGTTGCACGCAAATTTCGTAGGTTTTTAGTTCTTGGCTAAGACAAAATAAATATCCTTTTAAATACGAAAAAAGCATTAACAACAATGTTATTCACATAAATTATATATATATATATATATATATATATATATATATATATATATATATATATATATATATATATATATCTGACTCACATCTGGGATCGATAGGTCTTTCAATTGAACAATAGGCAAGTAATTTGTCAGCCCATTATACCATACAAGTCATTCACAAGTTGGAATCAAGAGGAACTGCACCCACGGAATTACCTGGGCAAGCTAACTGCTTGCATACCAACAATGACCTAATTGACAGCATTTCATTCGAATTATCCCTTCTGAGTGAATAAGATTAAATAATCAACACATGGTCACGTGTGGAACAAAAATAAATTTCTGACCCACATCAGGGATCGAACCCAAGCTTTCAATTGAATGGGCAAGGGTGCTGCCCACTATGCAAACAAGCCGTAGTGGGCAGCGCCCAAAGGCCTTTGAAAGACCTGGATTTATCCTGATGTGAGTCAGAAATTTATGTCTGTTCCACACGTGATTGTGTTTGATTATTTCTATATGCATATATTATATATAATAACTTATATATATATATATATATATATATATATATATGTATATATATATATATATGTCATTTATATGTTGGCGTGCCTATAAGGGATCAACGACCAGCACCAAGTAATTGAAGCATAATTACTGAGCACTATCTAATATTTGAGTCTCAGAGCCAAGTCACTGATGCTGCAGCAAAAGTGGAATGTGACCTCCCATGATTTTATAGGTTCATAGCATAAGAGCTTGGATCTGGATTCTGTTAATTGAGGAAAGTGTCGTTCATCTACAACCAATCTTAATGGTTTAAGTGGAATCCATCCACCCAAGGTTCCTCTGCACGGGTGGTTGAAGTAGAAGAATAGCACAGCAGAGAGCATTTAATGTATACTATTATCGTGCATATTTCACAATAAACGCGCGGTCAACATCGCCGGGTAAAGCTGTAAGTGGATTATATATATATATATATATATATTATATATTCATGCGTGTGTGTGTACGTATTTTATATATACAGTATATATATATATATATATATATATATATATATATATATATATATATATATATATACTGATATTAATTAGACGATGTTTAACAAGCTATATATTTTCGGTGTTCATCCCTTGATATAGGCTGCCTGACAGTGGTTCTGGAAGCTTCCAAGAGAGTAATGAGGAAAGAACTTGTTTTCCAGGTAAATGCTGGAGCAATGGCACGGCTTGGCTGTTCAATCAATATCATCAAAGAATGCTGGCCACATTTAAGAAAGTAGATGAGCAACATAAATTTATGTGATGTCGTTAACAAGCAATTACATTCGCTACATATTTGTGTGATTACATGCTATCAACTCACTCTCTCTCTCTCTCTCTCTCTCTCTCTCTCTCTCTCTCTCTCTCTCTCTCTCTCTCTCTCTCTCTCTCTCTCACGTCTTGAAAAAATGGGTTGTGGAAAATGAGTGTGATTTTGTAGCAATTGCATCGATATTTATTTTCAGTCACTGTAGCGACAGTATCAATTGATGAAATGGAAATTCCGCAGTAGCTTCTAAAGATTTTGGACTTATAAGGAAAATCGTTAACGAAGCTGCGCATAGGTTGATTAGACAGTTCACCCGACTTCACCGTCCCTTCCTTCCCTCGGAACAACTTCTATCTTCTTCCAGCCTTTCACCGTCCACCTCCGTCTCCTGTGTCAGTCTCAGGAGCCAAACGACACTGTATGATGACATTACTGTACATAATTTCCCTCCTCTAAAGCGTTTTATATAATCATGAGAAAAAACACTAATAAACGTATTTTTCACGTTGTAGATTGTTCACACATTTTTTTTTACCGACGTATTTTAGTTTTTATGAAATAACGTAAGTAAATATATGTTAACCGGTAAGGAGACGTCTGCACCAATCAGCTAATAGTATTACTACTTAAATACATAAACAAAAAACGGCGTTGCCATTTACAATGTCTCGTAAACGCAAGGGGTAAAAGAAATCATTTCCGCGACTGTACCTATCTCTAGAAGGCTAAAAACTGGTGACATTCCCCTTCTTGGAAGGCCGGATGTCAACTAGGCTATAAACAAAACAGTGGAGGAGGCCTGACTGTTTAAGAGAGGCAAAGCTTAATTGTTAAAGATTCCAAAATAGAGAGAATAGTCATTGGGTGCTTGGGCCACGATACGGAAATCGAAATCATCATTTGTAAATGAAGTTCTACATTTATTAGTGTGGGAGCCACCAAAAGATTGCTCAAAGTCCGGATAGATTCCCATCTCGGAGTCAGCCACCGTACGGGATGCACTTTGAAAACCAAAGAATTCTCTAGTATAAGAGAACACACTTATAAATGTAGAACTTCATTTACAAATGATGATTTCCGTATCGTGGCCCAAGCACCCAATGACTATTCTCTCTCTATTTTGGAATCTTTAACAATTAAGCAGCTTGTGCCCTCCTTAAACAGTCAGGCCTCCTCCACTGTTTTGTTTATAGCCTAGTTGACATCCGGCCTTCCAAGAAGGGGAATGTCACTCAGTTTTTTAGCCTTCTAGAGATAGGTACTAGTCTTTGAATTCTCTTTGCTTTTTATTTTTTACTTAATTTTTTTATTTAACTTTTTACCTTCTTTTAACATAAATTCTTAAGCGTCTTGTTAATTTTAATCTTTGTACAATTGTCATTTTACTGAGTCTGTTTTTAATTTGTAAATTTTGTATATTTTACCGCCCTGATGATGAGACTTGAAGTCTCGAAAATTCGGCCATTAAATTTATGATGCTTCGATGGTTGTTTTCCATCCTTTTTCATATATATATATATATATATATATATATATATATATATATATATATATATATATATATATATATATATAATCGAAATGATTCTCTGTGTAGGGAATTCGGCTTGAGAAAAAAAGAATGACTGGTGAGTGAAAAAATCAGCAAAATCAGAGAGCATCATCTTGAATTTTAGGACCAACATTTATTATTCATAATTGTGGTGTAGATCATAGTCGTCTGACATAAATTTTCTATTTTTTGACCTCTATTATTAACAGCAGTTCTTCTTCAAGTACGTTGATGATGATTGTAAATTTATATCAGAATTATGGATGACCACACCGATAATCTGACAAATATATGACAAAATTATCTAGAAAATATAGTAAAAAATAGTCTCACTGAATTAAAAAAAATTATACTTAAAAAATGATGTGTTTCGATAACTCTGACAAACAGACCGCTACCAGTCACAAAAAAGGCTGATCAAAGTAAAAAAAAAATTAGTGGTCGTGAAAAATGCGGTCCCGGATGATATAGAAAATTTAGTTATTTTGTACCACAGACAAATAAATTTCAGTCTTCCTTCATCGTCTCGTGAGCTTCCATTGTCATGTTTGTGGGGTTTTGGTCCCCGCTAATCCTTCTCCCATATCTCAATACGAAATCAATAAGACTATATTGAACATCATTAGTGAGGTTTGTGAGTTGCCTTTATATACGTTATGTGACCTTTGATTGCAGTACAAGTTTGCATCGTCAAGAGGTCTTTCAAGTGTTGTATTGCTCCCCAATTACAGTGGTATGCCTTGATCTTCTCCCAGATTTATTTTGATATAATGTACACATATTATAATATCATTGGTATTTGTGCAAGTAAATGTGCCTCGCTGTCGAACTTCTCAGTTCCAGAGGTCCTTTATTCCTCACACCGCTGGACTGTGGAACAGCCTCCATGAGGATGTCGTGCAATTGGGACTTCAGAGTTCAGGCGAAGATGCAGTGAATTACTTCCCTAATACAATTCAACTTGCATTTTAATTTTTTACGTACATTTTTCTTCATTTATTAATTTTGTTGATTTAACTTTTTCTAATAACACCTCTTTCTGCATTTCCCATTGCCTTCTGTTACTTCTTACAAATGCTCACCACATTCTTGAGAAGCTTGTATTTCAAGTCAGCGGCTCCTGTGGGCTTGTTCCATATGAATAGGGTTCATGTTCTGAATAATAATAATAATAATAATATTAATAAAAATAATAATATATGAAGGGAATAGACCCTCTTTTAAACAGATCGTATTAAAAAGGATGGTTGTATTATGCGAATTTATCTTATACAGTATCTTTTCTATTTTCCTTAGGCTGTGCCCGAGATGACCTGCCCCGGGCAGCCAATCATAATTCAGCACCGATCAAGACCCCCTATAAATACCGACCCAAGCGCCTTGTTTCCTTAGATCTTTTTCAACCACGTCCAGAGGATGACCAACTAGATGGTCGAAACATGTCGACGGTACCTGAAGTAGAACCTGAATCCAGACGACGAAGGATTCCACGGATTTCTGATTGGATATTTCAATAAAAGACTTCCTGCATTCCACACACTATTCTTTTTCCAATATGAATATCAGCCAGTTGCTGACCAACATCGCTGAGCCCGAAAAGCGAATCATAGGAAAATAGAAAAGGTACTGTACAAGATAAATTTGCATAATACAGCCATCCTATTTAATAATAATAATAATAATTTCATGCAAAGTGCAGGACACGGAAGAAGGGAAATAACTAATTTTTTCGCGTAACCACTTGAAGGGATAAGCTGCCTTAGAAGCATTTACGAAGATGAAGTTGATGTGTTTAGTCTGCTCTATGAAGAATTAACTCTGTGCAGATTTTCAAGCATCTTTAATTATCATCATCGTCATCATCCTCTTTATAATCCGGACTGAGTTAGTGTCTCAGGTCTGGTAGTAATAAATGAATAGATATGACGGACGAATGATATAACCCTTGAGGAAATAGTTTTTCAGTAAAGATTCAGTAAAGAAACTGAGTTTATTCTGTTGCAGAATATTTAACCAAAAACATTCGTGTTAAGGTGTTACGGTATTCATCAGATGTGTTAACAATCACTTGCTATATGTTGCATTGTTAAATAAGCATTATTATTTCAACTTGAAAAAATGTGATATCTTGGAGCACTGGCATGTTATGGCATCTGGCAATGATCGTTTGATTATTTGATAAGTACTTGAGCGTCGCTGACACTTGAGTTTTTTTGTTTAATTTATAGACAGCAATAGAGAAAAGGTATTTTTTTAATTCATTTTTTCTGGTGCAGGAAACAGCATAGCCCTAAGCCCAGGTGTTTATTTTCTTAAGATTCTTTTAGTCATATTTTGTCCGAATTGTGAAAAATTGGCATTGCTACTTTCTTTTTGGAATGCTTGCGATTAAGGCTTTCTTGCCTCCTGAAGTGAGAAGCTGGAGTAGATGAATGGAATATGATTTTAATTAGAAATTCTGTTATGCTCAAATTTTTTTTTATCGAAAGCGATTTGATTAAAAGGGATGTGACATGATTTTCGAATAGATGAAGACATGATTATCTCTCTCTCTCTCTCTCTCTCTCTCTCTCTCTCTCTCTCTCTCTCTCTCTCTCTCTCTCTCTCTCATCGATTTAGTTATATTACTGTTGTAATATTTTTTTATGATGGTAAATACTGGAGGTGATTTGTAGCAGACGTGGAAAGAAAATCATTAAGGAATTAGTTACTGAATCGTATATAAACGGCAAAATGGCTCTGCACATAACATGCAAATAGACATAGCACATATCTCCCTGAAAGCCATCTCCTGTTAATGGCCTTGTTATATATATTGACTCGAGCCAATTTATTTTGCTTCGATTCCCTCTGTGACGAATAACAAGTCAAATTTGAATCGTGTCAGTTTGCATGTCCCAGTTACTCGTTTGACAGATAGCAGGTCAAGCCTGAGTAATGTTACTTCCTTCACCCGGGCCACATATCGAAGAAGTTCGGAATCAATTAGCCAGGAGTAATACAGGGCATTTATCAAGAGCCTTCAAGCGCTGTGGTCTGTGGGAGAATATACCTGTCCATTTTAGCCAGTTCTCAGTAGATAATCAGTTTTATTTTTGTATTGGTTTGATCCCGAAGAGCGTAATTTAACTCAAGTTTCGTCGTATAAGTGGGATATTTATGTATTTATTTTGTTTATATGTTTATTTATTTCATATATTTATTTTACACAGTATTCAGTGTTTCTGAAACTTGCAGAGAAGAGGCTAGGAAAACGTTTGTGTAGAGAGAGGCTAGCAAAACGCGTTTGTAGGCTAGTAAAACGTTGTGTAGAGAAGAGTGGCCAAACGTTTGTGAAGAGATTGGCAAAACGTTTGTGTAATGAAGATGCTAGCGAAACGTTTGTGAAGAAATTGGCAAAACGTTTGTGTAATGAAGATGCTATCGAAACGTTTGTGTAGAGAAGAGGCCAGCAAAACGTTAGTATAGATAAGCTAGCAAATAGTTTGTGTAGAGAGAGGCTGGCAAAACGTTTGTAGAGAAGAGGCTAGCAAAACGTTTGTGTAGAGAAGAGGCTAGCAAAACGTTTGTGCAGAGAAGCTAGCAAAAATTTGTGTAGAGAGAGGCTAACAATACGTTTTTGTAGAGAGAGGCTAGCAAAACGTTTGTAGAGAAGAGGCTAGCACAACCTTGGTGTAGAGAAGAGGCTTGCAAAACGTTGATGTAAAGGAGAGGCTAGCAAAACGTTGTTGTAGCAAAGAGGTCAGCAAAACATTTGTGCAGAGAAGAGGCTAGCAAAACGTTGGTGTAGAGAAGATGTTAGCAAAACGTTGGTGTAGAGAAGAGGCTAGCAAAACGTTTGTAGAGAAGAGGCTAGCAAAACGTTTGCTTAGAAAAGAGGCTAGCAAAACGTTTGCGTAGAGAAGAGGCTAGCAAAAGGTTGGTGTAGAGAAGAGGCTAGCAAAACGTTGGTGTAGAGAAGAGGCTAGCAAAATGTTTGCATAGAGAAGAGGCTAGCAAAAGGTTGGTGTAGAGAAGAGGCTAGCAAAACGTTGGTGTAGAGAAGAGGCTAGCAAAATGTTTGTGTAGAGAAGAGGCTAGCAAAACGGAATGGGATCAAGGATCGATCGTGTTGGAGGGGGCCACTGCACGTCATACTCAGGTGGCACTGGTAGTATAATGAGGGTAGGCATTTGAGGCTCACTCGTGCCTAATGAGTGATTTGGGGAATTTGGACCCCTGGATTGCTGTAGCTTAGATGAGGACTGGAGGTCTTGTCCCAGGAGGATATCATAACCTCCAGGGATATAGCTTGCTAGTGTAAGATTGCAAATTTTGGATTTATGAGGTCTTGTAACTCTCAACTGAATGGTAGGGAGTATTATTTTAAATTGATTGATACCCTCAATTGTGAGTTTATGTCCGATTGTGTAGCTCCATGGGAACTGTCTTTCCTTATGAGGGAAACTTGCGCTCCAGAGCCATCAAATGCCTTGACTTGGCGTACGGGTAGCTACCTCAGAGTGCCATATAGGGACCCTCGGCTGGAGGCCTGGCGACTTGGAATACGTAGCTGCCAAGGCAATGGCGCCAGTACTTGATTTATTATTAGGGCATTTTGCCCATGGGAGAGTGGCCATAAACTTGCAAGCTGTGCAATAGCTCTGGCTATAATCCCCATTGTGGCACATTGCCCATGTGGAGAAGTGCAGGCTTGTTAGTTGGTGGATTCCCCAGGAGGGGTTTGGTTACACTGCTCGGTGGAATGCCCGGCTTTCCTGCAGAACCCACACACAACGGGTTTCTGCGAGTCCCATTCTTGGGCGGAGGGGCGCTGGAGGTGAAAGAATGAGGGCATATTTTACACCCCAATGAACTTGCATGGGCGTGATGGGTGTCCCATGTGTCGGCGAGGCGACAGCGCTCTGCTAGAGTCGGTATGCGCTTTCACATACATGGGTGGCTAGGCAGAAGGGCGTAATATAAAAAATTTTCAGTCTTGAACTGTTCGAGATGTCTCATTGGGGGAACTCCCAGGGACTCTAGCCATTTAGGGGCCCAGTCTGACTGCTACGCCCAGTCAGACCAGGTCTGTCCTGCTTCTTTTATCTGGCCTCTCCAGCGTCGTCTCCAGCGTTCGGGGGTGATTTCATACTCCTTTGTGATCGCCTGGTGCACTTCCACCCATTTCCCTTGATCTTCCTCAGGGAGAGTGTTAAAAGCAATTAGACCCTTTCCTCTGAGGAATTTTCCCAAGAGTAGGGAGACTTCGGTGGGAGTGAGTGGGTAAGCACTAAAGACCCTTTCTGCTCGATCCTTTCTTTTTGTTCTTCCTTTTGTCTTGCGTGTTCTCTTGCAAGTTTATCTAGCCTATCTTGTTCTTCTTCTGTGAGTTTATATAGCCTATCTTGTTCTTCTTCTGTGAGTTTATCTAGCCTATCTTGTTCTTCTTCTGTGAGTTTATCTAGCCTATCTTGCTCTTCCTTCTTCTCCCTTCTCTCTTGTTCTTCCTTCTTCGCCTTTCTCTCTTGTTCTTCCTTCTTCTCCTTCCTCTCTTGTTCTTCCTTTGCTAGTTTATCTAGCCTGTCTTGGCTCTCTTTCCTTCGCCAACCTTTCTTTCTTCTCCCTCTCCCCGTTCTGCCTCTCTTTCTGCCCCTTGGCATCATCTACTTTCTCTTGGAACCACTCCCTCAGGGCTTGTCCTGACAGTCCCATGCCCTTTCCAGCGGACATATAGAACTTAAAGCCCTCTTTTTGTTGGGCTCTGGATGCCTAGGACATCTTGAGATGACACTTATATGGGTGCGACCCTTTAGAAAGCCAGTATGTCTGAATGAGACTTAGTTTGTTCTTAATGAACGAATTTTAATATGTCTGAATAAGACTTAGTTTTTTCTTGATGAATGAATGTTGATATGTCTGAATAAGACTTAGTTTGTTCTTGATGAACGATTTTTAATGTCTCAAAAGACGTAAATTGTATTCTATTTCACGCATGGACTCAGCCGGCTATTGCGTGAATGTTGGGGATTTTTTGGTTCGCCTCGTAGGACGTGATATGTTCACAGGGAACGGATTTTTAAATTTTGTCTTGCAGGACGTGGTTTCGGATTCATGCACGGACTTGGCTGGCTATCGCGTGAATCTTAAGGTTTGGTTCTATTTTCGTTGGCCTTGATTATACGGTGTACAGAAAACTCGATTGCGCAGAAGAAACTTCGGCGAGATTTTTGGTGTCCTTGATTATACGCTGTACAGAAAACTCGATTGCGTTGAAGAAACTTCGGGGAGATCTATTTTCGGTGGCTTTGATTATACGCTGCACAGAAAACTCGATTGCGCTGAAGAAACTTCGGCGAGATCTATTTTCGGTGGCCATGATTATACGCTGTACAGAAAACTCGATTGCGCTGAAAAAACTTCGGCGCATTTTTTACTTGTTTTACTTATATTCCATTTTATTATAAATATTTTTTTATTTAGTGTCTGAGGCATGCATCGTGAAAAGCTGCTTATCAAAGTTTTGCGAAGAGCTTCAAATTCTCGGAGCACTTCGTTCACTCGGGCAAGCATCTGCCTAAAAATTTCATGGCTTTTCTTGGGTTCGCATACTTCTTTGGAAACTTGGCTTGACGTGAAAATAACTTGCCCCCTATACTTAGTGTAATTTTCGTGAGGGCTTACTGAAAGAACGGTCAAATCTCATTTCACTTAAGCGTCTAAATCAGGAACCCAGGAAAATTATATGTAACATTGCCAGAGAGAGAGAGAGAGAGAGAGAGAGAGAGAGAGAGAGAGAGAGATTGTATTTGGACCGTTGTTATACTGGTAGATGCCATTTAGCTCTAAAAGCACCGTCGTGTGTTCGGAATGGGCATGAGTATATATATAATAGATATATATATATATATATATATATATATATATATATATATATATATATATATATATATATATCTGAATAGACATGTGAGTATATATATATATATATATATATATATATATATATATATATATATATGTATATAGATAAGAGATATATATAGAGATATAGATATATATATATATATATAGATATATATATATATTATATATATAGATGTATAGAGAGAGAGAGATATATATATGTATATATATATATAGATATATATAGAGAGAGATATATATATATATATATATATACTATATATATTTATATGTTTTTGTGTAGGTGGATTTTATGACTCACAATTATTACTTTACTTGAAATGGCCTTAAAATACCAGGACATATAAAACAAACAAAAAAAGAAGTACAATGGCGGAGGGCTCTTCACTAGGGGAAGTGTGGGAAACATGGATATAAAAATAGTTATGTTGATAGCACAAAGGTCAAAGGGAAAATTAACTGAAAACACGGTAAATTACTGCCGTAGAAGTCCTCCCGAAGAAGGGAGCTTGGGATACCAGAACAGGACCAAGGATGAATTCTGCTACAGGCGTCTTTCTGAAACGATATTTGGACCCACGTTACATCTAATGCTGAATTTGTGATTGAATTACTAGGGGGTGCACTTGAAGGCGCCAAGGACCCGGAGGCGTTGCCCATGTGGACTCAGAGAAAGAAGCTGTGAACACGTGGGCCTGGCATTGAACCAAGGAATATCAGGAACACAAAGATTATAGGCCCAGAGATTAACAAATGCAAAAGAGGGCTATAGTAATCGTGATCAGCAACTCGTTTTGGGTACATTACCACATTTAGAGCGTAGGGCTGACGGCGCCTTCTGCCGAGAACCACGTGTGGGAGCGTGGACAAATGGTAGCCTCCCTCCAAGGTATTTCTTCAAGTGATGCGTAGATTGGGGCGGAAAAGGGCGCCCTTGGGATGATGAAAGGCTGCCGTTTAATGTCAGTCAGCGTTTGGATACTTGCAACTTCCTTGCAGTCTTCTGGGCCGGTGGGAAGGAACACGGGGCAAAAGGGGCGGCGATGGGCTCACGTGGCGGCGGAAAACGGGAGGGCAGGGGCAAGGCAGCCGAGACTTAACTTGTTCTCGCCGAACTAGGTGACCGCGCGTGTGAGAGAGGGCTGTCCTGGCCCTGACCTTTATTGCTTCTGGACAGGGAGGTAGGGGCGATGTCTGACCCAGGTCGACGACACGACTATATCATAGAAAACGATTTTTTTTCCTGTACCAAAGAAACAGTGCAAAGCCAGATTACTGTCCCAAACTATTATATTCTCTGAGCTCCCTATACCCCCGACCTTCAAAGGTTCAAACCAACCCAAAGCAGGAAAGGAGAACAGTTTCTAGCGTATTTTGGTGCTACTCTTTACAGCTCCTGGCAGATAATATTCACACCTATAAACAGGTTGCGAATATTGACAACAACAAAATGAGCAAGAAAACGTTCGACTTTATTCTATCTTTTGCTTTGCTACAACCTTTGCTTTTACTTTATTTTGTAAAACTCTGATGCCACACTAATCAATAACAAACTGAAGGTTTACTTTAGGAGCAGAGTGCAATTTAAATATACAATAAAAGGTGAACTTGTTTGCAAATTAATTATTGCTCAAATACTTCCTAGTACTGTTTCTACCATTCTTTATTCGATTTACTTTACTGGGGTAATAAGGCACTCAAAAAAAATAAACAAAGAACACTTCAAAATTTCAAAATAACAACAACAAAATAAAACATACAAAGGCAGAATTTAATAAACCAACTGATTCCTTTTATGCTATCCTGGAATTACAGGCATGCTATTAGTTGTGCCTTGAAGAGGCGGCATTCAAGTGACAATACATTGTTAGGTATTAAATAATATCCCCTTTACCAAAATCAGTAATAATAGAATTCAATTCTTCTTTTCAATCGACCTCCCACGGTTCATAAGCTCGACCAGGCCTAACTAATATTTCCCACAACGCTAATCTGAAGGGACAAAGAACTTGACAGCTGTGAGGCAAAAGAGATTATTCGCGGGTTTTAACTTCGCAATTTAAACAACGCTAAATTTTTAAGTCTGCACCTTACAACTGGTGTAAGCTTATAAATAGACTACTCAACTTATATAAATGGAGATAAACAAATGAAGGGGAAAATGGACAGGGCTAACATTCTCCCACAGGAATAACTCAAAAAAAAAAAAAAAAAAATAAAAAAAAAAAGGAAACAAGAACAAAACGGATGTTACTTCTTACTAAAGCCGGAGCACGCACCATGGTTTAAAAGGCTAACGTTAAAATTCGTAAGGGCAGAGTCTTGTGACTCAGGATTCGTAAAAAATGAGAAAAGATTAAATGCAAAAGTAAATAATATACGTAGAAAATGAAGGATAACAGAGTGAGGTATTTATGATTTACTTCTTTATCTAACTTCCGTCGCCAACAGACGACGGCTCAGAGCTAACTCTCAGCCCAAGGGCTGGGAAAGAAACCAAAGGGCGCGACCCCTTCAGGAAGAGTTGACACGCCTGCCTTGTGCCAAAGGACGGGGCGTATGGGCATGCCACTTCCCACTCTGTCTCTCTTACTGCTTCAAAATAAAATAATTAGTGCATTTTAAAAGGAGGATATCATATGTCAACTGCCGCTTGCGGTAATAGAAATAAGAAAGTGTGAAGGAAAAAAAGATCGATAGAGAAGGATATGAGGATAGAAATTCCAAAGGAAAGGAAGAAGATAGCGGAAGGCCTTGACATCCTCTCCTGGATGAAAGGTGCCAAGACGTTCAAAGATGAAGAAGGGCCCTATGCCAAAGTTTGCACAGGGGCCAGAAGAGCTCGGGGCTCCTTGTGGACTACTGCGATCGCCCACACCCGTGGTAACTCCGCATGCAAACCTCTCTCCTTGGACCGTTGTCCTTGGCTGGGGAATCAGGAGGCCCGAGGCCAAAGGGCGGCAGGGTGCCATCTGGGTCAGCTGCTGCGACAACGGCCCAGGAATTTTTGTTCGCCATCTCGGACATTAACCGGCGCAGATCGCAGAGTTCATCGCCCAGGAAGGCGGGGCAGAATCATGGAGGAATCTGCGGCGGGCGGCGAGAGAGAGGGACGGCCGAGGGGGCGGGTCGACTTGCTTGCGAGGGGTGACCAGGTCAGGCACTGACATTGGCACTGGCGCTGGTGGCGATGTGGTGGTGGTCTCGTCTGTCTGGACGGACGGAGACTGGCACTGCTCCCAGTGCGCCCAAGGGGCACTGGCAGAGGAGTTGAAGGCGAGATTCTCCTGTAGGGAGATCTGGCTGAGGCCTCGGCACTGGCACTGATGCCGTGCGGGCACTGGACTCAGATTTGGATGATTTATTGGGGATGGGGACCCCGTAATGGTTATGGCTTGGAAGGGGACGCAAAGTCTGGCCCAGGATGACGTCATAGCCTCCTGGAATGTGCTTCGCTACGGGTGAGACGAAGGGGTCCTGGCTCTGTGGGTCAGGTGACCTCAGTTGGACCGTAGGGAGGATCATTTTAAAATCGTTGATGCCCTCAATGGTGACGACTTGCGTCGGTCTATTATAGCTCCATAGGGAACTTTGTCCCTCCTTATGAGGGAAATTTTGCGCCAGAGTCGTCAAATGCCTTCGACCTGGCGTGCTGAGTATTACCTCGAGGGCTGCCACATAGATGGGACCCTTGGCAGGAGGCCCTGGGACTCAGGATTCATACTGCCAGGGCGACGGCGGAGTTCCTGCCTTATTATTTCTAGGGCATTTTGCCCATGAGGAAGAGTGGCCAAAAACCTTGCACGTGCAAAAGGTTTTTAGCTGAAATCTCTTCGCACTGCCCCTGCAGAGGCGCGAGCGACTTATTAGGGAACTGTCCGGGAGAGAGACGCTGGTTTTACTGCGGCATTGCTCATTGGCATGCCGATCTTTTTACAGAACCCTTTACACAACGTGGCTTCTGTGATTGCCCATTCTTGTGGAGGGCACCTGATAGGTAGGTGGCGTAATTTTTAGCTGGAGGGGAGCTCTCCTGGGGTGATGGGTGTCCCATAGATCCGCTATTCGGCAGCAATCAGCTGAGTGGGGCTCCTTCTGATGCGTGCGTGGCGAGGGCCGGCGGGGTGTAAGTAGGGAAGTTCTCTATCTGTATTTGTTCGATGGCATCGTTGAGGGTCAGCCAACCCCACGGCCTCGAACCATTTGGCACGACACGCTCAGACTTGTAGGCCCAGTCTGCCCAGGTTTGATTGGCCTCCTTCACTAGCCGGCGCCAGCGCCTCCAGCGTTCAGGTTGTTATCTGCACGCGCTGGCAATAGTCTGGCGGACGACCTCCCAATTTTCCTGCTCCTCCGGCGGAGGGCCCTGTATGCAATCAGGGCCTTCCTCCAGGAACTTGCCCAATACCAGGAGAGGTTCGGCGGCACTCAGGGGCAGGCCTTTAACACTGTCTCGGCGCTGTCGAGCCCACACTCGGCTCGGCCTCCGTCCACTTTGGCATGCAGGCGATAGCCTGGCTGAAGGCACTCATTCCCCTGGGGGGCAGGTGGAGCGAGAAAGCCCACTCTGTTGCAGTATTGCTCCCAGCGAGTTCATGGGCATGCTGCTTGTCAATTTCTTCCCTCTCCTCGCTTCTTCTCGTTTCTCTTGGGCCAGTCTTTCTGCTGCGTCTCGTTCTCCTGGCCAGTCTTTCTGCCTCCCGTTCCTGTCTTTCTGCTTCTATTCGTCTCTCCTGAGCCTGTCTTTCTGCCTGCTTCTGGCGTCCATCTCTCCTGTGCCCAGTCTCTTAGTTCTCTCCCCTCTGAGCCGGAGTTCCTTCCCTGAGGACATAAGAACCTGAAATCTCGCTCTGCTGAGACCGTACGACATTTTGCAGGCGGGAGAGGACATCTAGCTCCCACAATTAATTTCCCAGAGCTGTGAGAATCTCTGGACCCCTTTCCAAAGGAAATGATTGGTCTCCCGATTTACCGACGGAGCGGGCTGATTGGGGGCGATGGGTTAACAATGATTGGTCTCCGATTTACGGCAAGCGGGCTGATTGGGGACGATGGATTAGCAATGATTGGTCTCCCGATTTACCGACGAAGCGGGCTGATTGGGGACGATGAATTAGCGATGATTGGTCTCCGATTTACACCCGGCCAGGCGGGCTGATTGGGGACGAATTAGCAATGACTGGTCTCCCGAGTTACCCGGCAGGCCGGGCTGATTGGGGACGATGAATATAAATGATTGGTCTCCCAAGTTACCGACAAAGCGGGCTGATTGGGGACGATGAATTAGCGATGATTGGTCTCCCGACTTACCCGGGAAACGGGCTGATTGGGGACGATGAATTAGCAATGATTGGTCTCCCGATTTACCGACAAAGCGGGCTGACTGGGACGATGAATTAGCAGATGATTGGTCTCCCGATTTCACCAGCCGGCGGGCTGATTGGGGACGATAAATTAGCAATGATTGGTCTCGGTTTACCGACCAGCCCGGGCTGATTGGGGACGATGAATTGAAATGATTGTCTCCCGGTTTACCGACGAAGCAGGCTGATTAGGGACGATTGGGAATGATTGGTCTCCCAATTTACCGACGGAAGCGGGCTGATTCAGGACGATTAGTTAGCAATGATTGGTCTCCCAAAAGTAACGACAAACGGGTTTACTTGGGGACTAGATTGGGATATATATTTGGTCTCCCGAATTACCGACGAAACGGGCTCATTTGGGGACTGAAGGGAAAATGAATTGGTCTCCCAACTGACCGGAACAAGCGGGCTGATTGGGGACAAGAATGTAATATATAGGCGCCGGGAATTTCCACAGAACAAGCGTCTGATCAGGCGAGAATGCTAGTTTTACTGACTTATGGAAGAAGTGTTATTCTCAAGGCAATTAGGTGGGGATGATCCCATTTCACAACAGATAGCAACACACGCAGCCGTGGTAAAAGCACAAACAAAACAAACACACAAAAAAACAGAACAATACAGAACATATTACGCCAGACCCCAATAATGCAAAACAATTTGGTATAGCGAAACAAATCAAACAAACAAATGTTTTCCTAACTGGGCTACAATGAATGGACGGTCAAGGCCGTCTGTGTCAATGAATGAATGAACGACTGTAAACACCGGGGACTTCCCAGAAACTGAGAGACAACGGTTTGTTGACCCTTTCGTCCTGGGCGTATAATATAGCTTTTGCTCCTATTTCTAAAACGAGAGAGAGGTAAAAATGCGTCAGCAATGCTAATCTGACTTTCAACACGTGGTTGACGTCGAGTCTCACGCCTATATCTAATGATTCAGTTTCAAATCACTGCGTTTCTACCAGGAGGAATATCGCACTATTCCTTTAATGATTTATCACCTGTATAACCCTAATTGAATGGAATGCAAGCCGCGTGCAAAGGCTTCCAAAGCTAAATTTCGCGATTCTCTCTCGTTTTCCTAGGACATGCGCCTACTATAAAGAAAATTCCTAGGACTAGTCACGTTTTCTAAAGCTTCCCTGCGCTAAATAAATACAGTTTACTTACGCAGAATTTCGCCCTGTTGTGCTGGCTTTTCAAAGGTTCCTAATCTGTCTCGTATCCAGCAGCTGAGCTAATTGCTGATTTCACAAATGCAACACAAACAACAAAGGGAAGAGGGGATGCAATCATTACGAAATCACTGGTCAGGTCGCCATTTTTATATGTTTCCTGGTGCAAGTGGATCTTATGACTCCACAATTATTACTTTACTCGAAAATGGCCTTGTAAAATACCCAGGACATATAAAACAAACAAAAAAAAAGAAGTACACGGGCGGAGGGCTCTTTCACTAGGGAAGTGCATGAAACACGTGGATATAAAAATAGTTATATTTG
>NC_089752.1:56641674-56656674 GCF_040412425.1 Macrobrachium rosenbergii | reverse complement strand
CTTTTAGTTATTTCCGTTCAGTCCTTGATTCAGGTATTTAGAGAATGATTGTGCCATTGACTACGGGTAATAGCCTTTTTTATAAATTTATTTTTATTATTTTTATAGATCAGGTTTTATATATATATATATATATATATAGCATCGTCAGTCTTGGTAAAATGACAAAATGGTGTAACTGTTTTAGTAAGGGATAAAACTTTAGCGCTCCATTGTTATTCTTGCAGATGAGATGAGTTTATTTATCTCTCTCTCTCTCGCTCTCTCTCTCTCTCTCTCTCTCTCTCTCTCTCTCTCTCTTCGTATATATATATATATATATATATATATATATATATATATATATGTGTGTGTGTGTGTATACACATCTAGTGTTTGTGTACTTTTTTAGTAGGATCTACTTAATACTTATTTTGAAACAGTTCACATTAACTAAACGCACAATGACTCGTACTTACCATTTCAACTGTATTCACTAAATCAAAATGATTATATAATGGTTTATGTATGATTGTTCCACTTCCAGGGAATGGGGTTCACGTTAAAAGCCCATCTGTGGTATTTTTTTATTTTTGCATCTTGGGTATAAAAAAGTGAGGTAACGTAACACAACCATGGAAAGTTTTCTTTCATAACATTCATATCTAATCTAATAAAAATTCTCACTTCACGAAGACTAGATTTGAATGAAATAGGCGTGAATAGTGGAAACAAAATGATACATTCAGATGATCTCCTAAGAACTTAATTATAATGATTTTCTTTTAAAGTTAAGGCACAGGCCCCGTCCTATTGTCTTAGGATAGTTGTCTTGTAATTTCCAGATAAGGTTTACAGTCGCTGTGAGTTATTCTAACTGGAAATAATTGTAATATGCGCCAAAGTGTGACGAGGCTTATATCTTTAACAAAAAACAAGACGGTAGTTAACACTAAAGCTAAACAAAAGAACAGATAAACATGAACTAGAGAAACGTAAAGTCAACAGCAATGTCTCAGGAATGTTTTGGAACTGTGTCTAAAAATACAAATTGAAGCAAATACATAAACAAAAGAATTAAATCCACCTTTATGAACAAACACCTCAGTATTTTCTGTGGAATCAAACAACATGCTTGTCATATTTTTAGTGCATACAGTCGCATAATCATGCTGAAGATTACCGACACTTCGCATAATCATGCTGAAGATTACCGACACTTCTTAGGGTTCTATAGCTTAGCTTCTAAGTATTTTCAAATTTATTTTTAGCAAATTTATTTTTAGCGGGATATTTAATAAAGTTGGAAAGTCCAAATCCAGTACCTGAGTCATTGCCTAAGGTAAAATATATTTGTTGTACTCCGGGCAAGGCACCAAAGAGATCATAGTTTTATGGGATATCTGTGAGCAAATGTCAAAAAAAAGTCTTATTTCATCATCAAAAGTGTCGTCATAGTCCTCTTCGGTCACGTCGCCCTGATTGCATCACTTCAGCGACTGCCGTTAAGTGACTTTCCATCATGGTTTGCTGATTCGTCACGTAACGAGGCAAGTGACAATTGCGCACACTTCCTGAAGTACTTTCTGCAGTCTCTGCGTACCAGGGCTTGCGTTGCTGCCCTCAGTAAGTCTCCTGCCGTTACTTTGCCCTGGCCCTCGAGACTAGGCAAGTCTCTCCTCATCTGGCTGAAAGGAAGAATAAAATGGTAATGAGGACTTGTGAAATTGTTGTGTCTTGGGTTGCAAGTTACAGATTTTTAATCACCGCTGGATATCTCACGATCTGTATACTGTAGGTGACCTGGGTGTGAGTTTTAGTTTTGCTTACGCCGCGCCGATTTGAAATTTTTGTTGACAGACATTGTATGTATGTACATGTATATAATAAATAAATACATATACATAACATATACATACATACATACATATATACATATATATATATATATATATATATATATATATATATATATATATATATATTATATATATATATATATATATATATATATATATATAATTTATATATATATAAAACTTACATACTGTATGTGTGTGTGCAAGTTTGTGCATCTGTTGGTCTGTGTAGGTATATTTAACATAAGAGGACACCTATAACACGTATAATTAATAAGACTTTAGGGTTTCACCTGGTTAGCTCAGTGAGTAGGCCGGCGACGACTCCGTTCATCTTTGGAGCGTTTGGGAGGTGGGCCTCGCAGATGAGACGTCGGCGACACTCCGGCCCCTCGACCCCGTAGATTGCCCAGGCTCTTTCCAAAAGACCAAGGGCGTTAGTGAAGTCTCTTCTGTAGCGGCCCTTTCCTCCTGTAGGAAGAAGCGAGAGTCAGATTTTGGATTTTTGTATCACTGAAGGAGAGCTACATTATTTCATGAGATACAATAATTTGGCAGTGTTTTCGTTCTCCGGACCACTAATATTCGGAGATTAGACGCTTAGTATAATATCGGTCTCCTTGTAATGTGTTGTGGTCGATTTCATTTTTCGGAAATGCAGTCGGGTAAATAGTACCTTCTATGAATTCTCCCTTTTCTTGGTACTCCCAGTCGACACCCATGAAAGTATACCTGCCGTCAATTCTGTGTTGCCTTGGGTACTGCCAATCGACACCCGTTCCTGATGTGTTATGGTCGTTTTGATTTTTCTCAAGTTCCTTTCTATAAAGGTATCCCTGTCGTCAATTCTGTCTTACTTTGGTAACGCGAATCAAAACCCGTTTCAGATGTGTTATGGTCATTTTGATTTTTCTCAAGTTCCTTTCTATAATAGTATCCCTGTCGTCAATTCTGTCTTACCTTGGTACCACGAATCAAAACCCGTTTCTGATGTGTTATGGTCGGTTTGATTTTTCTTAAGTTCCTCTCTATAAAAGTAGCCTATACCTGCCGTCTATTCTATCATACCTTGGCATTGCCAATCGCCACCCTTTTGTAATGTTGCGGTCCGTTTCATTTTCGTGAATTCCTTTCTTTAAAAGTATACCTGTCCTGAATTCTATCTTACCTTGGTACTCCCAGTCGCCACCCGATGACCGCCCTGTTGACGCCGAGTAGTAAAAAATGTAGAGGAGAATGGCGGCCGAGATGAAAAACACGCCCAGGGCCAATCCGGCAGTCGTGACGAGAGTGGTGCTGTTGTAGGCGTAGACGAAGAATCTTGCCTTCTCCTCCAGGTCCCTCAGCGTCAGAGAGTCAGCTAATTTAATCAGGGATTCCATATTTCCTGGAAGTAAGAGGCAGTTACACAAACATTCGGGAGGCAGTGATGGAGAGGCTACGTGTATATCATTAGGCCCTTACCAACACTCTAACTGGGATTTCAATACAAATTATTGATAGCATCAAAATAAAGATCGTTGTTGTTGTTATGACGGCGGTGTACAGAATCCAGTCATTTGTGGGTCCTTAGCAGATCTATATTGGATGTTACAAATCGGGGATTTCTCTAGAGAGGAGAGAATGTTTTTTCGTATTACACAGTATGTTTACTGTAAGGAGACTGGTCATGCCACTAAAGGATATCTAGATAATTCAAGTAGATTGAGGCGAAAGGAAGATGCTGCTTCTCTCTCTCTCTCTCTCTCTCTCTCTCTCTCTCTCTCTCTCTCTCTCACACATACACACACACACACAATCATTTTGGGAATTATGTTTTGAAATTAGCAAGTAGGAGTATATGTCACATATTTGCATTTCTGAGAGAGAGAGAGAGAGAGAGAGAGAGAGAGAGAGCAATCATTAGTGTTACTAAGGCTATTGATTATGCTGATTGATTGTTCTTCCCTTTCTTCAGACATGTAAAATTTCAGCATACTCAGTAGCCTTAGTAACACTAACGATTGCTCTCTCTCTCTCTCTCTCTCTCTCTCTCTCTCTCTCTCTCTCTCTCTCTCTCTCTCTCTCTCTTTTACACTCAAAAGCAAATACGTGACATATACTCCTACTTAGCAATTTCAAAACATAATTCCCAAAATGATTGTGTGTGCGTGTGAGAGAGAGAGAGAGAGAGAGAGAGAGAGAGAGAGAGAGAGAGAGAGAGAGAGAGAGAGAGAGAGGGGCGCATCTCAGACAAGCAGCATTTTTCTTTCGCCTCAACCTACTTGAATTATCTAGTTATCCTTTAGTGGCATGACCAGTCTCCTTACAGCAACATACAGTGCAATACAAAAAAACATTCTCTCCTCTCTAGAGAAATCCCAGATGTGTAACATCCAATATAATATATCTGCTAAGGAGCCACAATTGATTGGATTCTGTACACTGCCGTTACAACAACAAAAATCTTTATTTTGATATCAGTAATTTGAACAGCAATCTGTGAATCTCAGGCGTCATAGGTAGACGACATCTCCAAGATGAGCCATTAACCTTGCCTGCGTGTCGCCACACCTGTGTATGGCAGGGAAGTCAACATTTCAACGGCAGGACCACCTTGAGTCCTGAGTGATGAATCAGTTGATGGGGGTGATGGCTTCACCATAAATTCACCCCGGTGGGGTGGTGAGTTTTGGTAGAGTGTTGACCACTAATAAGTGTTAATTTTTCTCTACTTATATCTCTTTTCACCCCAGTTATGATGTAAAACAGTCGACTAATAACTAGGTACGCAATCACTGCATAGTCGAAAGAGGCATACCTACTGTATTCCTCTCCTGTCCTCGCATGATAAAGGGATCGATCACAGGGATTTTGGTTATGAGCTGAGGATGCTTCTGTTGCACCGCAAGAGCTAGTAATTAATTATACACATATATTATATTATATTATATTATATTATATTATATTATATTATATTATATTATATTATATTATATTATATTATTATGTTAAGAGGTCTATAAACACTGTAATGCTGTAATTAAACTTTTGGTATGCATGGCTGTACGTAATGCGATTAAATTTGCAGTGTGTAGGCCCGTCCGTAATGCAATAATTTGGGGTGACCAATGCTATCAGTACATTAGGAGTATTCATGCCCATACGCATGCAATGCTTACAATTGCATTATGCGTATCCGTACTGCAATAATTGTACTGGCAGTTTGCATGCCTCTCCGCAGTGCATGAATTACATATTGAGGAATAGAGTATGCATGCCTGTATATAATGCAATACGTTAGATGTGATGCAACGGTTATGCTTCGTGCAGACCTTAATGTCTGCGGTCAGGTTTCTAGGTTTCAGTGCTTGTCTGACCGCAGCTGTCCGTAACAACCACGGCTACGCTTTAGTAGGAGCAACGGTAAGGTCACGTGTTCATCTGCGGTCAGCTGCGCATTTCCTCTGTATGTAGTTTACTCTGTAGCTGTGCAGTTTTCACTAATGATAATAAAATAATAATCACAGGTCATAAAAGTAGATATTTATAGTTGTTTTTATTTACTTTAGTGTTCATGCAAATATATATATATATATATATATATATATATATATATATATATATATATATATATATATATATATATATATATATATATATATATATATATATATATATATATATATATATATATATATAAAAAAACACACACACACATTAGCTAGCAATAGATTAACGTAGTTTCTTAAGTTTACATGCAAGCACGCCAAATAAATTTCCCTAATCTCGTCGTACCAATCTTGTCTTTTACTATAAATTACTATTTTTTTTTACATTTCCAAGCTTTCGCTGCCTGTATTTTCAAGCAGAAATGTTTGAATTTGTGCCTGACAAAAAGTAAGATTTTGCAATGATACTGATCGACGTGGGAAATTCGATGCATATATATACGCATCGAAATCTGCTTGTCATTCAGCATGCAAGCAGATACACATATTTTATATATGTATACATTATATATATATATATATATATATATATATATATATATATATATATATATATATATATATAAAATCGTGCCTTACATCGGAAACATATAATTTAAGAAAAAAATTTTTTTTTGACAAGTTCCCGTACTGAAGGGATATTCCTTTCAGTCCCGAAAAAAGAATATAAATATTGTTCTATAAATACTTAAAATTAAGGATATTGTGGTAATGAATATATCTACTGGCCTTGATTAATGCTCTGGTTATCAGTAATAAAATAAAATGTTTCATTTCACATAGGGTCGATTTTTTTTTTTTTGTAGTCCAGATGAACCGCATTTCGGATAACTTGTCATTACAGACAGAAGTATTTTAATCATTGTTTTGTTGTACGAGAGTTTCTTGGTCATTGTCTCCGTTTTGTGGTAACGAGGTAAGGGACACGGTTGGACATAGTTGGTTATACGTCTGGCAGTCATTCCAGTCTCGACCGTGTTTAGCTGCGAGAAGTAGGTCTCGTACTGCAGTTATGTCCGTGTCAGCCGGAATGGCTGTACCTGTCAGAATTCCGTCCGTTACCTGACTGATGGGAGAGAAACGAGTTTCAAGTTAGATATAACTCCGGAATTATTTTTCGGATATAAGATGAATCTGTATGAGGCTCCGATGCTGGGCTTGAGCTTATATACAGAGTGATATTGACACATGCTGAAAGGTAGTATTGCTGTCATGCGTTTGTCTGTGGCATATATTTTTGTGAATGTAGATGCAAGTGAGAGCAAGTTTTTCACCAGTTTAAATTAATTTGGCAATATATTTGATGAATAGTCATGTATATTTATATACATGCATATATATACACATATACGTGTGTGTGTATTTTGTATATATATACTATACATACATTATATATATATATATATATATATATATATATATATATATATATATATATATATATATATATATATATATATATATATATAAATATATATATATATATATATATATATATATATATATATATATATATATATATATATATATATTTATTATATATACACACACACAATGTTTGTATGTATGTGTTAGAATATGCTTGCTTGTGTTTAAGTATTTATATACGTATATTTTACCTGATAAGCCCCTTAAGGATGCCAGACACAGTTTCATTGATATCTGTGGCATGTGAAAGGTGAGCTTCACATAACAGTCGTCGGCGACACTCCTGTTCTTGAGCTCCGTAGAGGACCCATGATTTTTCGAGAAGGTCGAGGATGCCCTCAAATCCTTCATCCTTGTAATCGCTCTTGCTTCCTGGAGGAGAGTGGATTTTTCACAGTTACGGGTCCCTTGATTGACTTTCTATATTTTTATGATTTTTGTCATTTGAACTTTGGTAAATTCATTGGCTGTGATGATCTTAAGCTTATGTTAGTTTCATTTGGTGTGAATAATAATATTGAGTGTTTATGGCTTGGAACAGAACCTAATAATGTGCATATCAAGCTACTTGAGCTGATACTTGAAGTTATAGATAAGCAAATAATAATTTCTGAACATTGACAAGTAACCTTGCTTGGCATATTTACATAAAAGATTTGCTTCGCTTCGAAACTAATCTAGTATAAAGTCGTTCTCTCGCTTGATCAGCTCGACCCGTTTTGAAACCCACCTCCTCCGTATTGCCTATGTCCTCCTGACCGCCCAGAGCTGGAGGAGCTCGCTGCTTCTTCCGTCTTGTAGAGGTAATAGAGGAACAGAGACAGGATGACGAGCATCGTGCCCAGTGCCAAGCCGCCGGTGTAGGCAATGGTCGTGGTATTGTATGTCTCGATGAAGTACCGTGCCTGTTGCACGAAGTTGCTGTTGGCGGACGTTGCGTGTGCCAGACCTGCCGGGGATGTCATATTCCTCTCCTGAAGCAGAAGGGAGAGATGGCGTGATTTCTTCAGGGTGACAGATAGAAGAAGGTATGGGTATGTCCGGTTGGGTCTTCATGCTGGTGCGTAGGTATTCATGCCACCACCGGCTTCTTTTGCGAAAAGCTTCGTTGTTTATGGAGGGGGTATTGCAGGTCTCGGATAATTTTGTTCATGCAACATCTATCCAGTTCATGCACGGCATAACTAATCCTTCTAATGTTCGAAATGTATTCGAAGTGTACGAGCATGTGTATATTTACCCTCACACATGCATTATGTATTGTCATTCGTAAATACACAGCCAGTCACTTCAAGGTAATTGTTTGTTTTTTTCGGGCATCAATTTACATTTGATTAAGCGAAGGCAAAAGTTATTATTTCAAGTTTTCCCAGATTTCGAAGATAACATTTTATTTCTGTCAGAAATCGTAGCTCATAAGATTTTTATTCTTTAATCTGGTTGAATAAGACCACAATATCCTAATTGTTTTGAGGCAGTAGCTTAATATTTTAAATGAAACTAATTTTTAGTTACTTATTTAATTGTTTTTTGATGAATTGCATTTCATCTGGATTTAAGTAACCTAATTCAGTCATTTCGTCTAATGAAAATTGTCCAGGTATATTTTTTTCATGTGTTTGTTCATTTTTTTTTAATCTGGTTTTAGATTTGGAGTGCATTATTACATGTGATTCTAGACGATTAAAACAAAAAGAATGATAAAAAAAGATCCGCTTTTGTGCGTGACTGAAGCTCTAAATCTTACCTAAACCACCCCTTCCGTGCACTTGAATATATCCCTGAGAGAGAGAGAGAGAGAGAGAGAGAGAGAGAGAGAGAGAGAGAGAGAGAGAGAGAGAGAGAGAGAGAAATCAGTCCTGTCAGCAGCAATTTCTAAAACTAGTTAGGAATTATGGGGCCAGTTCATGCAGCGAGCGAAAGTAAAGACGAGTTTCTCTATGGTGTCTGAGCGCGTGAATCATAATAGAATCATTCGGTACCTGTGGAATGTTGAAGTGTGGCTTTAGCATTTGAATCAATGATGGGAGCATAGTGCGTGGATCATATCTTCCATCACTTCTCGAGTGTTGAAGATTATCCGTCATCAGTTGATTATCAACGGCAGTATTCTCTTTTTTATGTGCACTATTTGGATTTTTTCCTTTTTGATTGAAGTAAGAGTGTTACGAACGAGATGCGTTATAGAAAGGTAGTTTTTATGACTTTGAATTGTAGTGTGTGATGAGGCACTTGAAGAATGATGGGGCGGTCCGTTTGTTCATTTATGTTTTGTAGATCCATTTTACCCTGCAATGTAGTTTTTTTTTTATATAATCTAGGTACTAAATTTTTTCTCTTTATGAAAATTAATCGTTAATGTATTTGTGTAATTTTTATAAGAAACCTACATCTAACGCTAAGGCATTGAAATGAATTGGGAAGAACGTTTGAAATGCAGTTGACCGCATTTACATTTACTGAAAGAACTGTTGATACAAGCCATATTATTGATGTTTTCTTCTTAACGATATATTACCATTGTACGGTCATGCAGCATCCATTAGGAGAAATCTAAACGAACAATATTTTTGTGCAATTTTCAGCATGGGGTCAAGAACTGATCGCTTATATAATATGCAGTTATGGCCAAATTAAAGAGGAACTACATACTTAGAAACAGATTTTTTGCTTCTGTCATTGCGTGTAGAAAGCAAAATAAAACCATTAAGCATATAGGGATGAAAAGGTAAAAAATTCGGAGCACGAATTCCTATGAATATTCGGCTGGCGTCCAACGAGGTGTCATTTATTGCAAGAGCAGTGTCAAACTTCCCTTCGACTTAACATTGACAAAAGCTTCTCCTTTTGTTTTTGTTTTTGCGTCACATTGCCTTGTTGATCATACATCACGACAAAAGCGACTTAGGCAAAACATTTGTTTGCAAGCCGTTAGGCAGAGTTACATCCAACTGTTGTGCGTTTTCTTTTACAGTTTTGTTCCCCCTGATTATTCATTTATTCATTCATTCATTCATTCATTCATTCATTCATTCATTCATAGGACAGTGGTGCAGCTGAATCTCGTGTATTTATAGATGTTTAAACATATATGCTTTCTATTCCGTGAGCTTTCAGTTTACGTGTTATTTCAAAGCAAAGGGCGGTGAAGTGTCTGAAACCAGTTTTATTTTTACCCATTTTTATACCAGAGGGTTAATACGGATTTGTACTTCAGATACGTTTGCACAGTTTATTACAGTTTTGTATGTACCTTGTATTTTTAGGGTATTAGACACGGTTTTATTCCATAAGGTCAAATTTAATTTTTAGCTATATAAACATTTTTAGTTTCCATTCCAAGTTTACAACTTTAGTTTCCATTCCAATATACAATTTTAAATTTAGTTTGATGTATTGTTGCGCGGGTTTCATTCCGAAAGTTTAATTTTAACTATTGTTTAAAGGGTTACATGTGGATATTGTGAATTAGTAAACCAAAATCTGTAGCATCAAGGGATATAACCACATAAGGCAATAGGAATCTTGACATATTTATGGAGTTTCGTTTCTTATTATTTATTTGATTTTAATGAAGTGTTTGTGGTTTTGTGTTGGTTTATTGCTAAGAATATTTTTATTTCCTGCGATTAAAGTAATATGTACCATGTACACATGAGGTCGAATGCGGTGAGTCTCTCCTATAAAGGGGAAACGGCCTAAGGTGTAATTGACGCACAAACGCGCACACACTATATGCATGTATGTATATGTATATTATATATATATATATATATATATATATATATATATATATATATATATATATATATATATATATATATAGCTATAAAGGAATAATGGAAAGTTTTTTCCATAGTTAATATATATATATATATATATATATATATATATATATATATATATATATATATATATATATATATATATATAGCTATAAAGGAATAATGGAAAGTTTTTTCCGTAGTTATATAACTACTGTTTCCCTACCTTAAATTGGTGCCTTTATCACTGCTTTTAACTTTCTTTCCTGCTAACACACGGATGCTCATTTTAATGGATCACACGAAAATAGTAATGGCATGCCATTTACTCCTACCAGTTGCCCTAATGTATTTTCTCACGGTGATACCTTTTTCCGGTAAAGGAGGAATCACACCACTCAGTGGGGAATCCCTCACATTCGCTCTTGTCACGCTTTGGGGATCTCGTTGATGCCCATTGCATCATCTTGGGGATTTAGGACGCGGCGGGGAGATGCAAGTTGCGCGCTTCCGCCTTCCTCGTCGGACTGATTGATTGATTTAGGTCATCTGGCGTTACAACGTCTATGTGGTCTTCGACGGCGTTCCTTGATGTCGGTCTTCTATGAAGGATGGGTCTCAGAATACCATTCGAAACGGTAATTGAAGAAGATGTAGTGACTCGCCGCCCTCTTTTGGAAGGAGCAATCAGCCGACACGTTTGTTAGGTATGCCGTTCGATCACGGCTATAAGTGGGTACCAGCCTCTGCTGGTGTCGGAGAAATTAGGACTTGGGTCTTGAAGCCTTACTCCAAAAGACTTGCTGAGAAACACAAAGGCTGTACCGTTTTTGGGACACCTTTTCAGATAGAAAAAAAAAAAAAACGCATGGGGGAAAAGAAACAGATTTCAGAAATGTCTCTTTACACAGTACGAAATGTTGATACATTGAAGAAGTCTCTCAGTCCGAAATATTGAGACATTAATGATGTTTATCTCTTTGATAAGTTGATGCGTTAAGGATGTTTCTCTGTCCGAAATGTTAAGACATTAAGGATGTTTGTCTTTCTGAAAAGTAGATACATTATGGATGTTTCGCTGCCCGAAATGTTAAGACATTTAGGATGGTTGTCTCTGTAAAGTTGATTCATCAAGGGAGTTTCTTTGTCCGAAATGTTAATACATTAAGGATGTTTTCGTGTCTAAAATGTCATGCATTAAGGATGTATCTCTGGGTCTCGTTAGGTAACTTGCTTTGCTTTGGTTTATTTTGGCTTTTAAAAATTATATTTGGTTATGACTCCATATTCTAGCTAAAGATAACACGTACTGAACACAAACTCAATATGCACTCGGTAATAAAATTCTGAAGCTGTCTAGTATAGGAAGGGAAATACAAATAAATGAAATAAAATCTTTTAGACGTTAAGGATGCCTCCCTCGAAAATCAGTACGTATTCCAGTAACTGGTACACAGTAAAATGTTTTTCTGTATTATATCACGTCATTGCATATGGATTACTCACTTTTGATTGCCTATGGTTTTCGGTTTTGTGATTTGTAGGATATCCGGATTTAAAGAGAAAATTAACATCATTTTTATTCAGCGTTTGGAGTTTTATTTTAAATTTCTGTAATTCTTTGGAAGTTATCTTTCCAAAATAACTTATTAAAAAAAGATAAAGCACTCTCTTAAGGCAACCTTTCATATTTCAAAATATTGCTTTATATAAAGGTACAATAACATTTATTAATTTTTGCTTTTGTTAATTTTGAATTATTATGCCTCACAGTAACCTATTTGATTGCTTACAGATTTTACTTTGATCATTTTTAGCGCTCATACGGTGATTATCCGATTTTTGTCACATGTTTTCAACAAAACTCAAGAAATATATTAGCATTTGTTCAGCACATTTAAAAGGCTTGTGAGTAACGCCATTTTACATCGGGTTGGCGTTTTGAAGACAGAGAGAGAGAGAGAGAGAGAGAGAGAGAGAGAGAGAGAGAGAGAGAGAGGACAGATAGCATGTACTTGTATGATAGCATCTGTTAACTTCCCAGGATTTTTCCTTTTATTGGAAAATCCCAGAAAGAGTAGGGATGTCCCTTATATATGTTCTTTTTTTTTTTTTTTAACATCGAAGATAGTTTTACTGGTACCTTTATTTCTCTAGATTTAGGTGTGCTTTTGTGTTCCCCTTATTCTAAAGGCTAATGGAAGGCATTGATTTTTAAGACCGGAATAATAAAAGGTGACCGCATATGAAAGAAATTAGAAAATAAGGTAGAAATATGAAAGTACTCTTGTGATTCTGAGGTACTTGTTTGTGGGATTTCAAGTGGGTACAGAACATGCTCCTCAACACCCACACCTTGTCCACCCACATTATTTTGCTTTTAATTATTTTATCTGAAATTTGGTTCCTTACAGATCTAAAAGGGAAGTATTTCGTCCTATTTTTCTTGAATCCTAATTTGCGTCTCGCCAACAGTTATAATTAAAACGCTCCGTTGTTTGAAGTGAAGGGCAATTTTCTCATTACCCATTTAATTGCTGCTGTTTACATGCCTGGCTGTCGTGTGCCGTATGCCAAACTTGGCTGTACCTCTTAATATGTGGTGAGCTTGAACTTGATTGATTTGACCTCTTTGTCTTCGCCTTAGAATCTGTAACGTTGTTTTTTCCAACGAATATAATGTTTGTTTCTGTATTCTTGAAGGACTGTGGCTGTATATTTGAGGTTAAATGAGTTATTTTTGTGACTGAGGATGCGTGGGGGGTTGGGAGGGAGGCTTGTGGGTTGTGCATGTATGTGTTGATTAAGGTGGCGCCTGGTCTTTACTTACCACGTTGGCTTTGTGTCAGTACTGGCCAAGGCTTGCCCCAAGGCGGCTTGTAAGTGTGGTAGTGCGTTGAAGGTGTTAAGAGATGCCAGGAGATGCGTAATGCCGACCTCTGGACTCTAACCAACCAACAGAGGTGACTTGTAGAGGCACAAACAGCGTAATCAATCTTTCCGTTGCATTCTTTATGCTGAGTTCAAGCATGATTTAGATTGTTTTGCTAGGTACTTCATCTGTTTTTATCCATTTATTAATTTGCTGGGTGAGAATTGTTACAGACAAACTTATTATCTCAGACTGAAAACAGCTTTAGGTACATTTTTTGTCTCACCCAGGCAAAAATGCAACGAGGATCTACAGAAGTGAAAACGATACAGAATAATTCTAGTTTTGAATGGTAGCTACCAATACGATTGATGCAGATCTGTTGTTGCCAATATTTTTATAGTAGAGGTACAGACACGCTTTTTAGACCTTTGTGAGTCGCTTGGAATGTATTGTTAGATGATTAAGTAAATAAGTAGATGGTTTAACACTGGAAATACGTTCTTCTTGGTAAATAAATAGCTGGGTGGAAAGTGGAAATATATTTCATAAGATATAGGTGAAAAAATGGAAATATTCTCTAGGAAGTAAATAGATGGGTGGAAGCGGACAATATACACCATAGAGAATAGATGTAAGGATGAAAATTTGAAATGTATTCCATATTTGATAAATGAATGTGCGAAACTATAATGTTTATTCCATAGTTAATAAATTGGTGTATGAAAATTGGAAATATATATCTTAGTAAATGAGCAGATGGATGAAAATTGAAAATATGTTTCACAGTAAGTAAATAGATGACCGGAATTTGAAAATGTATCTTAAAGTAAATAAACTGATTGGTAAAATTTGGAAATGTATTTTATATTAAATAAATAGATGGGCGAAAAATTAAAACTATATTGTATACAGTTATTCTTATTATTCCCTTGGTCATGAACGTGTGAGCCTTTCCTCTAAGCTTGATGTTAATGACTGATGTAACTCTGCAAAGTGAAAGTGTGGTGGGGAAAGTACCATAAATCATCCTCGCTTTATGAGAATTATCCATTCAGCGAAAATTGTTGATAATGATTACCATTTTCTCTAAAAGGGACTTTCATTAAACAGATGACGCACAGCGTCTAATTTGGCCCTTGTATCTCCCGGAGGGTGTGCAGTTTTCATTTGGTTCGGAATTTATCATTTTTTGCACAAGAAGGATTAGATTAGTTGCTGTTGGTTTCTCTGTTGGATGTGAATTGCCTTGCTTTCCTCTCAGGTGAGCTTCTTGTTAGAGGATTATATATATATATATATATATATATATATATATATATATATATATATATATATATATATATATATATATATATATATATATAATATATTTATTTATTTATGCATATGTATAACATTGATTTCAAAATTGGACATGCTATGTCTCTAAATTGAACATTTGTTTAAATTTGTTTTTCAGTCAATCTTTGTAACATTAATGTTCCTCTAATGGAATGCAAGAATACATTAGTTTTCAGCTTGATTTTCTCGTACCTTAATTACCACTGGATTATAACTCATATAGGTTCTCTCATCACTTTTTCTGTTATGAGTGTTAAAGTATG
>NC_089752.1:56619174-56636674 GCF_040412425.1 Macrobrachium rosenbergii | reverse complement strand
TGTTCGAGTTAGTGGTGTGTTGGAAGATGTTGGATGGTGATTTATGAACGTGCTCCCAATTGCAGTTACATACGATTCTTGATAATGGAAGCATTGAAGCAAGTTAGTTGTATCTAAAAAAACAAGGCATTTATGTCAAATAATGCGAGGTTTCAGAGGGGAAGATTTAGTATGATGGTATATGTAATAGTGCTTGGTATCAAAATTGAGATCAACATGAAAGCATGGTTAGTGTTGCAAGGTTTTATGGAAGGGAGGTTAGTATAGTAGTAAGTCTAAGAATGCAAAGTTTTATAAGGGAGAGTTTAAGCTTGTTAGTATATCGCAAGGTATCAGAGCACAGATATGAGTATAGATCTCGCGGGATCTAATGGGATTTCCGTACTTCTTTCCCGTGAGACCCAGCCTATTTTCCCTCGTCCGGAAAGTGTTGATGATGTGGAGGAGGAGAGAACTTTGACGCGTTTTGCATATTCTCTCTCTCTCTCTCTCTCTCTCTCTCTCTCTCTCTCTCTCTCTCTCTCTGGTCCTCATGGCCCAGTGGTAGCGCTTTGCTCGCCATCAAGGAATGCGCTGTCCATCCGAACGTTTGAGAAAAGGAACGGTATTTCTTTGTTGACCGAAGCATCTAGTAGCTGGCATTGGTTGCTTTTGGAGAGAGAGAGAGAGAGAGAGAGAAAGCAACAATTGAAAAGATCATTGCTCTCTCAAAATGTATGCCATATCATTAAAAAACGGGAGGGTTTCGACAAGGCAAACCCCACCTCATTTGGCGTTAATTATTCACCACATAGTTCTCTAAGCCTCAGTTATATTATATACCGAAACCTGATCTCCCTCTTTTAGCTTAGAATCACACCAACCTTATTATCGTAGACAAAAGATGGTCCCAAAGGAGAGAATATTGTTTGGGAAATGACAAGTAGAATCTGATGCTTGCTTCAGGTACTGGAGAATCTCAGTATGATGTCGGCTTACCATTAATTATGGAAGATATTACATTTTAAGTGAAATTATAGTATTATGTTTGCTAATACTACTACTACTACTACTACCACCACTGCTACTACTACTACTACTACTACTTCTTGTGCTACCATTATTTTTATTATTATATTGATTTACGTGGGTGATTTTCTGTTAGTTATCTTATTTACTGAAAACTTTTAGTAAAACTAGACAAATTCGTCGTGTCTGAGGGAAGTCTTTACCCTTGCTGTGAGTAATTTTGGAGCTTTTTATTTGACAACAATGTTCGACATTGTAGAATGCTTTTATCACTAAGTTTAGACCATCTTCTGGGTAGTAAAAGTAAAAAATGTTTGTGCTCTTAAGATTTCTTTGCCATGACCTTTGTACGATTTCTTTCTAATTACTTACATAGATACATATACAAGTGCACAAGTATATATATATGTATATATATATATTAACTGTGTGTTGGTTTGTGTGTATGTATGTATGTATGTATGTATGTATGTATGTGCGCATGTTTATGCTTATTAATTTTTAAAAGCAGTACGATCCTGTTTTTTTTTACTGCACCATTAAAATAAAATCAAGTTCTGACCTTCTCTGAGAAAGACACGCGATTACACTATTGGAAAAATCTTTTCAGTCCTCTCAGAGAGGAAACACCAATTCCCCGTTGGATTTCTTGTTTGGCAGTTTGGGAATTTTCTTTTCATGCCTTTGTATTCGTACATTTTGCACTCTGGTTGTCGTTTGTTTTCGGGAACAGAAACAGCCTTTAAAAGATTGAGTTTTTACTTAATAGAAAGTGAAGAGTATGAAAGAGTAGGTATTTAAACGCCGATACCTCCTGGTAAAGTTTTCACTGTCATGTATATGTATACACACACACACACACACACACACACACACACACACACATATATATATATATATATATATATATATATATATATATATATAATTATGATTTTTTTTAGCTGTCTTTGCATTGGTTCGTTTATTATTCATCAGTTGAAGTGTGAAAGTGTCCATGAACATTATGTTGTTTTTTCTGCTGCCACTCCCCCTTAGAGCCCTTGAGAGAGAGAGAGAGAGAGAGAGAGAGAGAGAGAGAGAGAGAGAGAGAGAGAGAGAGAAGGAACTGAATTGTGATAAGTTGACATCTGAGGTGTCTTCTAACCATAGACATTTTGTAGCTCGTAGCTGAACAGAGCGTGGGAATCGATCTTTTACGGTGGATTCTGCCAGCCGTGAGTGAAGGGCGATGAATGAGCGGCAAGATGGAGGGACCCTTTCATTTTCAATTTCACAACTTCCCTTCCAGTGGCGTTACAACAGAAGACCGTAATGAGTAGAAGGGAAAGAAGCGCTTCGCTGCAGGTGAATAACTGCACCATTTGTGGTGGTGTTGGCGATAGGGAAGTTGTGGAGGAAGGGGGAATTGGATGGGGTTTTGCGGGGGATTAGAAGTGACACTGGCTGATGGTATGGATGGAGAGGTCGCTTCGGATAGTTACACAATAGACTTGGAATTGGAATATAAAATTAAGACCAAAGGAATTGGAATATGAAATTAAGGTCAGAGGCCAAGTGCTGGTACCTACGAGGTCATCAGCGCTTAAAGGGAAATTGAGAATAAAAAGGTTTTAAAGGTATAAGAGGAGGTAAACTTCGCAGTCATTGTTAGGAGAGAGGGTGAAAAATAAGATGGAAGAAAGAGAATTTGAACGGAGGTATAGTAAAAGGAATGAAAGGGTTTGCAGCTAAGGGCCGAAAGGACGCTGCAAAGAACCTTAAGTAATGCCTACAGTGCACGGTGTGAGGTACACTGATGGTACTACTCTGCGATAAACTTGATGACTAAAATGGACTATCTTCGGTTTTGGTGCTTTTAGCAATTTTTTCGTAATTTTTTGACGCTTCTGTAAAAAAAATTGGTACATTTATCTGTGTAAATTTTATATAGATTAAGTTCTTTTTTTTATGTAACTGTGGGACCGTATCAGTATCATTTCCTGCATTGAGCAGACATGATGTCTTGAGGCTGTATGCAGACTTTCTTTTATTATTATTATTATTTTTTTTTTCTTTTATCTCAGTCATTCTATTCGACTGGGTGGCATTTATAGTGTGAGTTTCCGGGTTGCATCTTACCTCCTTAGGAGTCCATCACTTTTCTCACTGTGTGCGCTGTTTCTAATAGCACACTGTTCTGCATGACTCCTGGATCTACTTCGGCGTCTGGTTTTTCCAGGTTCCTTTTCAGGGATCTTGGGATCGTGCCTAGTGTTCCTATGGTTATGGGTACAATTTCCACTGGCATATTCCATATCCCTCTTATTTCGCCTCTACTCTGGTATCCCATGGTATTGCGACATCAATGAGTGATACTTCTTGATTTTGTCAATCAGCGTCGAGTCTGGTATGTTGGCACGAATCCCCCTATCTGTTCTGATACCATAGTCCCAGAGGATCTTTGCCTGATTGTTTTCTATCACTTCCTCAGGTTTGTGTTCGTACCACTTATTACTGCAAGCTAGCTTGTGTTTTTTGTACAGGCTGCAGTGGAGGGCTTATGCTTCTGAATGATGCCTCTTTTTTTACTGGTTCTGTACAAGCGCCGGACATTCGCTTGCCATGTGGTTTATGGTCTCCGTCTTTCATATTGCACTTCGTGCATATGGGTGAGATGTTATTTCCATCTATTGTTCTTTGGACATATCTGGTTCTTAGGGCCTGATCTTGTGCCGCTTTTAGCATTCCTTATGTTTCCTTCTTGGGTTCTCCCCCTCTGTACCCATTGCCATGTTTCATTGCTGGCCAGTTCTCGAGTCTGCCTCATGTACTGTCCGTGCATTGGCTTGCTATGATTCTCCTTTCTCTTCACATTTCTGGGTCTTCGTCTGCCTTTATCAGTCCTTCTTGATATAGGTCAACCGTGCTTCTTCCCATGCACTCCTTAGTCACTCGTCACTGGTTTTCAGATATTGCCCCCATGCTCTGCTCTCGATGTTGGCGCAGTCCTCTATGCTTAGTAGACCTCTCCCCACTTCCTTTCGTGTTATGTATAGTCTGTCTGTATTTGCTCTTGGGTGTAGTGCTTTGTGTATTGTCATGTTTTTCCTAGTTTTGTGGTCTATGCTGCAGAGCTCAGCCTTCGTCCACTCCACTACTCCTGCGCTGTATCTGATTACTGGCACTGCCCATGTGTTTATGGCTTTCGTCATGTTTCCGGCGTTGAGTTTTGATTTGAGTATCACCTTAAGTCTGCATATATTCTTTCCTGATCGTGTCTTTCATCTCTGTGTTTTATATCCTCTCCTTCTATTATTCCCAGGTATTTGTATCCTGCCTCATCTATGTGTTTGATGCTATTCCCGTCTGGTAGCTTTATCCCTTCAGTCCTTGTCACTTTACCTTTTTGTATGTTGACCAAGGCGCATTTTTCTATTCCAAACTCCGTCCTAATGTCCCCAGGTACAATCTTAATAGTCTGGAGTAGGGTGTCTGTTTCCTTGATGCTCTTACCATACAGCATGATGTCGTCCATGAACATCAGATGGTTAATTCTGTTGCCTCCTTTCTTGGGTTGGTAACCAGCATCCATCTTCTGCAGTACCTTTGTTACGGGAATCATGGCTTCTACGAAGAGTAGTGGGGACAGTGAGTCGCCTTGAGATCCCTCTCTTGATGTTAAGCTTTGCTAGTCTTATCCCAGAGTTTGTAAGCACTGTATTCCTGTATTCCAGTTGCTCATTGTATTTTCTAGGAAGCTGATGGTGTTTTCCTCTGTCCCTTATATTAGCCAAATGTGCTTTCTTGTAGTCAATCCATGTCATGCTTAGGTTGGTTTTCCTTCTACTACTGTTCTTCATTGCCATTTTGTCTATCAGGAGCTGGTCTTTTGTGCCCTTACACTTCCTTCTGCAGCCTTTCTGTTGGTGGGGGATGGTGTTTGTGTCCTCTAGGAAGTTGTATAACCTTTCACTGATGATACCTGTCAGTAACTTCCACATTATTATTATTATTATTATTATTATTATTATTATTATTATTATTATTATTATTATTATTATTATTATTCAGAAGATGAACCCTGTTCATATGGAACAAGCCCACAGGGGCCATTGACTCGACAGTCTTCTGTAGAAAATGGTGTTCATTTGAAAAAAAGTAACAGAAGGTAATAGGAAATAGAGAAAGAAGAGATCAGTTATTAGAAAAGAAGAGGTAAATTACCAAACAGGTGAAAAATTAAGTAAATTATAAAGCACAAGGAAAATTACTTTAGGGTAGTAATGCATTGCATCTTTGCTTGGATTTTTGAAGTTCCAATTCCACAACATCCCAAGGGAAACTGCTCCTCAGTCCAACGGTGTGAGGAATAGAGGACCTCTGGAACTTTATTATTATTATTATTATTATTATTATTATTATTATTATTATTATTATTATTATGAAAAATTACTATTTATCTTTAGGATATGTGTTCAACACATATACCGGATAATGTCTATAAAAAGTGTAACGATTAAAGTAATTATTGTGAAGGTGTCATTGTGTTAATCACACATTTCAAGCGAAAACCGGAGGTTTGGTGTTCAACTCCGCTAAATTAAGTCAATTTCTATCGCACATTATCCATTTTTTTTCCCACGAGGATTTTGAGCTGTCGGCCCGACCGTAAGTATTAAAATCGCACGGTTGTGGGCGATCGCGCTTCTCCAATAAACGAGATTGACTTGCATTTTGAAGTGTTATTTGAGTTACGTAGCCTTAGGTGTAAGATACGTGTTTGCTTATCTCTGTCTCTCCCCTCTCTGTTTGTTTGTTATTTGAGGCACGAAACCGTAGGTGCAGGGTACTAGTTTTGTCTTTCTCTCAGGTTGTTTGCCTGTGTCGTTATTATTATTATTATTATTATTATTATTATTATTATTATTATTATTATTATTATTATTTTTTTTTTTTTTTTTTTTGAAAGGAGACCCTCGCGTCGGCATGGTTCATTAAAGACTATTACTGTATCACGGTAGTTTAATTTATGATAAAGTTTTTCTATTTTTCTGACAAGGAAATATTATAAAAAGTAGAGAAACTTTTAATGAAAATCTTAATGAAATATTATTATCGTTATTATTGAAGGAGACTCTTGTAAACATGTTTTAATAAAAATTATGGCTGCTTAAGCAGAGTTTAATTTATAATAAAGTTTCGCTATCTTTGGGATAAATCCTTTTTATGAAGAAGGAAGCCATAATTTTCAGTGAAACATCATCATTATTATTATTATTATTTATTATTATTATTATTATTATTATTATTATTATTATTATTATTATTATTATTATTATTATTATTATTATCACCGTCATATAAACATAACTAAAGGTACATACCAGAATGCATCATTACGAAAGGAGAAGCTAGACATTAAGATTCGTGCTTTATTGGCAGTCATAGACCCTTTTATCAGAATGTACCTTTCTGCATTGAGGAAGTCATCACAATGACTGGCTGACTCTTTGACTGGTCCAAACACTGTTGCGCTGGGAGAGAGTGACATGAACAACCGATCATTTTTTATTACTCCGTCTTTTGCAAACAAACAACAGATGTTTTGCTTTGTTTCTCCCTTGTGGGAAAAGTTGACTTTTTTTTTTTTTACTTTGTATTAAAGAAATAAGTGAAGTTCAGCTGTATATCCAGTGAATCCTGGAACCCTATTCAATTTGGTTTTTAAAAATAGTTTATTATATTTTGTCCTATGAAGACGAAGCGAGAAGTATAGGCATATGTGAATAATGGGAAAGGATATATTAGCAACTTTATGAGTTAAAGAGTGGTCAAGTGTGAATGAATATGTAAATTATTAATTTATATGTATTCCTACTACTACTACTACTACTACTACTACTACTACTACTACTACTACTACTACTACTACTACTACTATTAATCATCATCATCAGCTTGACGAGATTCAGTCACGTACTCCTTATTATATGTATATATCTATGTATATAATATATATATATATATATATATATATATATATATATATATATATATATATATATATATATATATATATGAATGTATGTATTTATGTATATTGCAATTTATATACATTCAAATTGCAGTATTGTCAGAAAAGTAGATATACTCAAAGAAACAGAATTACTTCTTTCATTCTTTGTTGATTTTCATCATTACATTCACCTTTTGTTTTGCAACTTGATTATGTGGGGTATGATGGGTAATGAGTTTTTAAAAATTTTTCTCTTGCGTTTCTGAGAAGCTGCATAATACATTAGAGATGTTTACACACACACACGCACACACACACACACATATATACTGTATACATTTCTCATAAATATTATTTTTTTACTTCTCAGAAATGCAGAAGACAATGTATATATATATTATTTTTAACAATAAGGGGTTTCCTATATTATTGGGTAGTTCCAAATTGAGAGGAAATCAAGACAACAGCCTTGTATATATTATAATATATATACATACATACACACACACACACACACACACACACACACACATATATATATATATATATATATATATATATATATATATATATATATATATATATATATATATATATATATATCTGAAATATGACATGTTTAAAGGAGCACATTAACTATAATTACCAGAAGTAGACTAACGTAATTTTAACATTGCTCTTATAGCCTACTCGAAACCCGAGGGTTAATTTTCTCTATGTACAACCAGAGACATTATTATTATTATTATTATTATTATTATTATTATTATTATTATTATTATTATTATTATTATGAATTTCCATCGCTATCCAGATCCGTACGGACGGTAAAATGTTACTCTTGATTTATTAAGTCCTAAACTTGAGGAACACGCGACCAAAATCTGCTACTTAACAGATGGTAGCGGAACCATAATATTTTCTCTTCTTAGAAACTTGTAATGCAAAGTTAGATGCTTCTCCGGCAGATGGCTCGTGCGTGTAGTTAGTACGAAGATGGTGGACAATGGGAGGGAGAGGTGGGGGATAGGGGGGAGGTGGCGGCTGACTCTCTCCCTGCTTCGTTTAATCTTCTCAGCCACTGAAGGGATGAACATCTATGTTATGAGGGTGAGAACGATACGGTTTGTCAGATTTATGGCCGAGAACGTCGGCCTGTCACGGTTATTTTGTAATATGTATCGAAGCTGTCACCCGCAGAGGAAGTATTTATTATTAATATTATAATGGTTGTGTTCGGAGTTGTTGTAGCTGTATCGTCCAAAAGTTAAAAATACGATTTTCTTGAATGTAATAAAATTCCAGTGTTTCTTATGCATTACTATTTAATGGTATTATTATTATAGTAGTTGTTCTTTACTAAATATCTATTATTATTACAGGAGGCGTTAATTGTTGTTGCAGTTATAACAACAGCTGTGAAAGATTGATAGGAAAATTAAAATTTTCAATAAAATCACACTAAAATTCCAGTCTTTATACCGTGCGTATTGATAAATCGAACAACACCAGTGCTGTGAATGTCTTCGTGATCAGATCGTCCGCTAATTTTCATAGCAACCAACATTACCCAAATGGCACGACCCCATTTGTTTATGTTGGTAGTGAGAGAGAGAGAGAGAGAGAGAGAGAGAGAAGAGAGAGAGCGCCTTCAACTTGCATTCAGTGTACCATCAACTTGAAAAAAAATATGTACTGTCTGTGTACCGCCAACTTTCATTTACTGTTTGTCGTATAGATTTAATCACTTTTTTCCAGTCCTCGCTCGAGATAGTGGTCTTCTGAATAATGATGTGCAGTCACGCTACAGTCAGAATGTTATTTGTTGACTGTGGTTTATGCCTATGGTTTACGCGTGTTTGGGTGTGTGTGTGTGGTGAGTTTTTTTTGTAGCTCATATGTTTGCGTATGCATGTGTTACTGAGCCATTCGTATTATTAACCAAGTTACTGATATGTTGCATATGGAGAAAAAAATTGTAATTTATCTTCACCATTGCTATTTCAAAAGCGGCGTATGGAGAACCGAACTTGTGGAATCCGAGTTTTTTTGTTTTGTTTTACTTGATATTCAGGCTCCGAGTTTTGAGTATGCAACCGAAGGTCAGGTATTTTTGTTCATTTGAAAAATTAAACATGCATTTGGGTGTATAGCCAGCCACTGTATGTATTTCTGTGTACAAGTTTATAAGTACCCGCGAATAGAAGCCATTTTACTTTTTGGTATTACTATGTTTTTATGTTGAGTTTGGCAAATACATATTTACTAACTCATGTGAGGAGTTAATTTGTCGTGGCTGAAAGCCTTATCTCATATATACGAAACAATGAAAATTTTATTCTTATTTTTAATTACTATATATTAATGAGTAGGACTAAAAACTGAAGTATCAAAAGTATTATATTGAACCGGGGTATACTTTACAACTAATTTAAATTCTCTGTTGAAAAATTTAGATTGGAATGTTGTTTTATTTTTCCATCCCGAATTAATTTCGTTTATTGAAAGCAGTGAAATAGATAACTATAACTACGGAGCTGGGACTTGAAAAAATAGTCTAAACTGCCTTCATAACAAATGGTTTTCTTTTTCTGTTGCACGCAACGAAAGCTAGATAGCCTCACTGATAGCAACAACGACAACGAACGAAACAAAGACAGTCTCTGATAAACACAACAACGATAGCAAAAACAACGTCAGAATCAAAACGAACAACAACAACACCATCTGGCATGATTACAAAAAAAAAAAAAAAGATGGGATACCGAATATGACGGCCGTTAAAGACAGAAGTTTAGCACCGTCTGCCTTTTCCTTTAGTCTTGAGATTTCAGGGGAGAAAAGTGCTTATTCATCTGGAGTTTAAGCCCTTTGTGCTTTCGGGTTTATAGAAGCACTCCCTTCTCTTATTGGTTGATCGAAGTTATCTGGCTTTGGTAAGTAATGAGGACTCAGTCGTTCATACGTGAAAAGTTTTGATTAAAGTGACATGCAAGGGATAGTAGTTGCAATTCTTGCGTGTATTGATTGATTTATAATTACAGGCGTAGCTGTATAAGTTGGGTTCTGTCTATAAAATTATGAAATGTCTTGGTTACTGTGAAATGATTCTTGGTACCAAAATGACCTGACATATAATAGTCACACACATAAATATCTTGGAAAGATTGGCCCGAGCAATAAATTGGTAGATGAAGATAAAAAATTACATAGCCTATGGGAAACATTTTCCCCTTTTGGAAAAAATGTGGTCCTCAGGCTACAACCGAATACCGTCAGAGAGAGAGAGAGAGAGAGAGAGAGAGAGAGAGAGAGAGCAAGTACAGAAGATATTTGGGTAAATTAAAAGGTCGTTTATAAAAGGGTAAGCTAGACACCTTGAACCGTCTCTTTTCATGAAGGAGACGCTTCGGGGTATAGCTGCACGCAGTGTTTAGCTCTTTACTTTACTTCTGTTGTCACTTACTTTCTTCCTTCTTGCTGTCCAGCTTCTCTAACTGTAACTACTTTGTGCAAGAGTAGGGTTTTCCCCCAATTTCACCTTTAGATCCTTGTTTTATATCACAATTTTTGTGTAGATTTCTGTAGCTTGCTGTCCAACTACTCCAGCTCCCTCTTTTCACTCTTGAAGCGCTGGGAAGGCTGCAAGTGCCTCAGTGTTTGGCTTTATATCCTAAATTTCATGATTCATCCATTCACTCATTCATCCATTCACTAAGGAGATGGAGGTAACTGACAAATTAGCTGGACCACTCCCGTGGAGAAAGTGTTTCTCATTACCATTTCTAAATGTGCGGTAAGAAGTGTCATCTTTTTCTTCAGTGGGCTTTCGCCTCTACATTCAGTTACCCGGTGTAACCACACCCTCTGTATTTCACCTTCATCTCTTTCAATTCACATCCTTTTTATTTGAGTTTTATTTTCCCTTCCCCCGCGTTGAAAGCGACGCTTTGTTTAATGGCGCTTTTGCGCTCGAAATTGCTTGGCAATAAAGGGATTGTTCGTCCCGGATATTTTTCGCAATGTCCGACACTTTTTGAAACATTTGTGTGGGAGAAAGGGAAGAATTGTCACTTTTATTTTTGTTTTCCCGTCGTATTTTTGTATATGGAGTTTTCATTCATAGCCCCTCCTGTCTGGCTGTCTATCTATCTATCTGTTTTTGAAACCATGTATGGAATAGCAGCTTTAAGTTACTTCTCTCTCTCTCTCTCTCTCTCTCTCTCTCTCTCTCTCTCTCTCCTTTCTGCAGGATCAACTGCAAGAGAGCTGCCTGTAGATGAGGAGTTGTTGACGATTCATCAGCTGAGAGTTGATTTTGCCATCCAGGTCCTTCAGGAATTCCTTTTGCTTCCCGTTGACTTTAGGTATTATGAAGTCCTTCATTTACTGAAGAAGTTAGATTGCCTTTCGTTTGCTGGGATAAAACTAGTTTGATATTCATTTGCGAGAGGTATTAGTTTTCATGCAGTTTACTGAAGAGACTAGTATTCTTTTTTATTTACTGAAATTTAAACTAATTTCATATGACTTTACTGAAGAAAGTAAATTCTTTTCATTTACCATATTGTACTTAGGGGTCGTAGTTACAATGAAAGCAAATTTCGCAACGTACTGTTCTTATGCTTTACAAATTCCCTGGATGTTCCCTGACGTCATTATTGGTTTATCTCCGGAACTGACTTACGCTTTATTTCCAATAGGAACTGTTTTCCTGTAATCTTTTAGAACTAAAATAAGCAGTTTTTTTCAATAATAATAATCATTAGGTGTTTTTATTAAGCTATGTATCGTCTTCCTTGTATTTTATAATTCACTTACATTTTTAGCTGTCTATTTATTAATTTGTTAATTTACTTTTTCTACTCTGATAATTGATCTCTTCTTTCTATATTTCCTATTACCTTCTGTTACTTCTTTCAAATGAACGCTATGTTCTTTGGAAGACTGAATTTCAAGTCAGTGGCCCCTGTGGGCTTATTCCTTATGAACAGGGTTTATCTTCTGAGTAATAATAATAATAATAATAATAATAATAATAATAATAATAATAATAATAATAATAATAATAATAATAAAATTCTAATTATAAGGCGAAGATCCTTGCGACTTCACGGTTTTGGTACACGTGGTATCAAATTTGAGAGGTAACTGTTATGTTTACTATTGTCATTTTTGGAATTGTTTTTGTTGCAGTTGTTTTTACTGCTACTCTTGCAGTTCGTTGCAAATGTCGTCGTTGTTGTTGGCTAGTATTTGTTGTGGTATTATATTTTTATTGTTGTCAGTGTTTGGTGCCGTTATTTTTTATATCATTATTTGTTGCGGTTATTTTTTGTTAATCGATGTTTTTTGCAACCTGCAGTTATAGTTAGTCACTGTATGTTGCAATGATTCTTTACTGTTGTTATTTTTAGCAATAATTTCTTGTTATCGTTATCATTTCTTGCAAACATTTTGTTGTTACTTCCAGTGAATGAATTCTGCTTACGTGTTAATAATTTTCGTAATTATATATTTTTTAGGAATCGTTGATTGTGGAATGCAAACCTACTGCTCCTCACTTGATGCCCCTTTGTTGACGATGGCAGGTACGTCATCGATTACGTCACGCTCCTGTGGGTTTAGAAAATGACACTAGCCTATTTGCTCAACCAGATTGACGCTGACTCCCCTTCGAGTTGACCACAAAACATAATATAATGAGTTCATCATGGCCTGTGAATGGTGCTTCTTGAGGTATGTTGTTTTATAGGTTGTAGCTTGAAGTCTTTCGAGGCTTGTAGTCAACAGTAGGGTTATTTTTATAAGTAGTAAACAAGATTTAATTTGCAGCTAGAGAATATGATTTTTCCCTCTTGCGAACATAATAGGGTATCACGACATTTTTTCAGGGATACACGTTGAGGTATATTATGCTAAGGGTCGTGTTATTTAACCTGTGAAGCTCGGCGGTAATCAGTGGAATGTAAATATTTTAAAGTTAATTACTTTTGTCATATTTCGTGTTCTGCCTGTGAGATGAAGCATAAGAGTAAAATTAAATTTCAACGAAATTCATTATTATGTTTTTGTCGTTGGAATGACTTGCATATTGTTAAAGTTGTAAACACTGCAGGATTTTTATCTAGAACAGAGGCATACTATGAGTGGCCGTTAATAACAGCTAGATCACTGATTTGTGTTTTGAATAGTTGCTGACATGGTAATAATTATTTATAGTAGATGATTTTTTTTGTTTCTTACCTTATATTTTTATGATTATATTTATTTGTCTTAGATGGTATTCCGAAATGTTTATTTTATTTTATTTTTATGTAATGTAATATGTATTATATATACATATATATATATATATATATATATATATATATATATATATATATATATCTATCTGTATATATATATATATACACATATATATATGTATACACTTTTGCACGTACCGCACACACGTGTGTGCATACACATGCATGTTCACAATTATATATAATATATATATATATGTATGTATGTATATATCCAGGTGTACCTGTTATCTCCTTAGTGCACCTGTACCTGAAGAAGGAGGCTGTAACTTCAAAATCTGGAATCTAAACCATTCCGTCTAATTGCTGAACATGAGTAATATGAGTATATATACACTGTAGTTAGTATGGGTATATATATATATATATATATATATATATATATATATATATAAATAAATGTGAGTTATTTCATCAATCGTTTAATGAATAAATAATGCTGAATGTATTTACGGAACAGGCTGTGAGAAATCTATTTGGAGGTGATGGATGCTCTCAGAACATAAATTTCAGAAACCTAATCTTGATCGTCCATCAATAAGAACAGGCACCACGATTTCTCAAGATCATTGAACGATATGATTTCGCGAGAAGTCTGTCATGATAGGCGCTTCTAGAACAATAAGTTATAGTTTCTCAGATGGATGTAACGCCTTTATGAAAAGTTTACAGCAGAAGTTTTCTCATTTTTTAAACTTTTTACCCAACAATATTTCCGGCCTTATGACCATAGTTTTTGAGACGCCATTTTGTGTGACCCAATCAGTCAATAGCTCTTGAGGATTCTGATTTCTCAGAAGACTGTGGACAAGAGATAGCTGATTGGTGAAGGAATCCACAATGTTGTCAGTGTAAATATATAATAAAAATATATATATAATGAGAGCTCTCGAGAACCTGCTCGATTCTCTATATCAGTCTTCTTATCAATGGGACTGAAAAGGAGAATCGAGCAGGTTCTCGAAAGCTCTCTTTTTATATATATATTTTTATATAAATTTACACTGGTATCATTATGGATTTCTTTACCATTTTAGCGACTCATGCTGTTAAAAGATTTTTTTTTATAGATAATTGATTATCAGCCCTTTGCCAGTCGTTGGGGAGAATTATTTCGTAATATTCTCGTATGATATATTGCCGTTTTTTGAACAAAGTAATTGATACGTAACGGCGGTCGATTGCAGTTGACAGTTATGAGAAATGATAGAAATTAATTATTTCACCGTTTCCTCATTCTCTTCACGTGATTTTGACACTGAAAAAAGTTAATTGATTTGACGAGACAGTACAGTAATTGGAACTACAGTCATATGAAATGTAGCTTAAAGCGTTAAGGTGGAAGTAGAATTGTTGATCCGTTTTACACATGACTTGTACGGTATGTTTTTATAATAGATTCAAATTATATAATATTGATATATTAGGGTAATTAGAAGTGAGTCACTGCAAATGCTGTAGGGAATGATGCGCTGCTTTATAATTGTTTTTGCGGCTCAAATTAACTGGTGAGAATTTTTCCGTTAAGATTTACCTTTGGAAATAAGTAAGTTTTCTCTTTCCAGAAAGATATTTTCTTGTACAAAAAATTATGTGACAGGAATCATAATTTAGAAAACCGTTCTTAATTTAGCTTTCAAGCATTAAGGTATCTCAGAATGTCCTAATTTTCGACTGTTAAGTTTGAGATATCATTAAAACGATTGAGTCATCATTCCAGAAGGTTCACATTTGGATATCAAAAAGGATTTTTTTTTTCGTAAAAATGTAAAAGTTTCTCTAGGTCGGGGTCACCAAATCAAATTGGACATCCACGCCTAAAGAAGTCTTTGTGAACGTGGAAACTGTCGTATTAAAGTCCGTTGAGATAAACTTTGGTTTCATTGTGTTAATGACATAGATTCAAGTGCTGGGAGAAAGCGAGCCTATAACATTCATGTGGCCACCCAATATCTATAACATATCGTATTTTTAATTATGCGGATGCTTTCCTGACTTGCAGGACATCTTATTTCCAAGATGATCCAAACGAATCTACGATTTTGTTTCAATGTAGGTTTGTCCTTGCGGAGGGGAAAACGGATGGAGATCTGGTTCAGTTTTGACTGAATTTGTAATATTGAAGGTATAGCTGTATTTCAGGGTAATTTGGACATTCACACAAGATGGATTATTATATTTCTGTTGCGGACTTTGTGTAATTGTATCCATTCTGACTCCACTTTACATTTCAGTCTGTCTTAAATAATGAAATTTTACAGTAAAAAAAAGTAAATAAAAGCAGAAAGGAGGGAGGTAAATGACGCTGGGGTTCGTTCTTTGTAATTATCTTTACATAAATGGGAGATAACTTTTTCCTTTCTAAATTGGTTTTCGATGTCTTCGATAATGGGACTTTTTCAGTGCAAAAAGGCTGGGGAGAAATGGACGTAAGTCTCGTTGATTTAATGGTATGTAATGAATGACGGGAGGAATATTGACAGATGTGTAATTAAATATTCTTCCGTGAATCCCAAATATTCGTCTTGAATGTATCCACGTTTCTTTGCTTAACTTCCAAGACGTGCAGTACACCTTCAGTGTAAATTCCAAATGCATCCATGTCTCCAGTTTATCCATCCTCTGCACCGGTGTGTACTGTAGTGCCAGTTAAACATCTCAGACATTACCCTTGTATTTCAAAAATTCATGCCATATGCATTCACTTTTTAAAGTGCTATTGCAGATTGTTTTGGGAATGAATAGCTTAGACAACCAAATAGATTGTTTCAAAGAAGTGGTTTGAACGCATGGGCACATTTCGATAGAATATTCAGGACGCACTGGCAGGGCTGGATGATTCCGAGGTATGTGAGTATATTTGGAGCTCAGATTTGTAGTGCATTATTTGTCACAAATTTATTTTCGACATATGATACGTTTGAAATGATTAATTGAAACGCAGAGATGTATTTGGAATGAGTGTTTGCATACACTGGTGCGTTTAAAATTAGTGTTCTGGAAACATTGAACCCATGAGCTGATTCATTGGGACTTATACTGTTAGTACATTTAAGATGAATATTATGGCACACACTGGTTCCTTGTGAATGGTTATTTGGGATGTATAGGTACGTTCTTGATGAAGATTTACAACGCATTGGCGCACTTCTGATGAGTATATTTGAGGCGCATGGATACATTTTGGCTCCGAATAACTGGGACGAATGGAGGCATATGCATTGTATTCACATATTATAATCATTATCACCACTCATCCAAGTGAAATCTGGTTATGAGCATCCCTTGCGTTACAGTCGGTCTGTGGTTCACGTCCGTTAGTCTTGGTCGAGTTATTTTCGGCACTGGGACATCTGTTGACCCACTTGGGATCTCATCTTAAAGCTTGTGTATTTTCGGCTGGTGTTTTTCCCTTTCCACTGTTAAGATGTTGTTTTTGTTGTTGGTATTTTGGTGTTTCTCACTGTAGGGGAGAAAGGGATGGAAAGTTGGCGAGAATATTGTAACAAATGTTTAGGTATGCTACGTAAACGTGTCATTAATTGGTTGTCAGATTTCATTGGATAATCGATATCCAAGTGACGATGAGGTACTAAAATGAAGAGAATCTTATTGTTATTTATATGATGAGCAAAGAAAGAACGATGAAGATCTGACATATGCAGGAGACGAAAATACCATTCTGGTGTAGACAGGTTAAGCATAGGCTACTATTATAAGAATACAGAATTCTTTGGCTTGTCAGGGCTATTGACCGTCTTCGTCAGAAGAAATGTAAGTGAAGATTATTCCTGCGACTATCTTGTTTATAGATGCCGTTCTTGCAGACTTCTCACAAGGCTTCCATTTTCGATTACAATGCAAAATAATATCGTAAAGGTTTTCCTCTGAGTCGGAATTAGGCTTACCAAGTAAATAATGATGCCATACAAAGAAACAAAATATGTGTTAACTTTCCCAAAATGCTGGTTTCCAGCAAGACTTAATACGTAGTGATCCAGTCTCAAGCTACTGAAAGACGTGATCTCAACCACCGTAGGTATAGTGTTAATGACCCTTCCACGTCCCTGGTATGTTATGGTATTTCTCTTGAACATTATTTTACCGTGATCAAAGTTCATTCCGTGAATTGCAGCCAGCAGTGAATTGCTAATGGATTATTCCTGCCATTTGTTCTTACAGGTTT